>NW_024412405.1:44158791-44395283 GCF_014898765.1 Herpailurus yagouaroundi | reverse complement strand
AAAAAAAAATAAATTGTTCCAAAAGGTATAAACATAAATGAAGAAAAACAATCAAATGACCAAAAACTGGAAAATGTAAATTTAATTTCTAATTTAAAATGCATATAGAAAATACATTGAAACATCATTTATCCTTCATGAATGAGAAAATATTAAAATGATAATAGCTGAAATATAGCTAAAAACAAAGCCATTAATTTATAAGACTTTGATGAGACTATGCCTTTATTGATATTCTTATGCACTTATGATAGTATTACATGTTTTTTGTTTTTGTTTTTGTCTTAAAGAGCTGTAGTTATTTATATATTGTTGATAGAGGCTCTATGATGTATTTATAGTGTGCATATTATATTCCACACCATTGTTGTGTTGTTTTCTTAGTGGTATCTTAAAAGAGCAGAAATTTTGAGTTTTTTTGGTAAAATGCAATTTATCATCTTCTTTATTTATTTATTTTTTTGGTGGCTTTTCTAATCCATATTTGCTTAACCTGAGGTCACAATAATCTTCTATATTTTCTACTAGAAATATCGTTTAGCTTTTACCCTGAAGCCTATGGTCCATTTTAAGATAACTTTAATGCTTTGTTTGAAAAAAGGTTTGAGTTTCATTATATTCCATATGGATATTCAGTTGCTTCAGTAAAATTTGCTTGCAAAACTATTATTTCCCCATAAACTAACTTGGCATGTTTGTCTAAAATCAATCGACCATAGATAGGGAAGATGGCGGCGTAGGAGGACGCTGGGCTCACCTCGCGTCCTGCTGATCACTTAGATTCCACCTACACCTGCCTAAATAACCCAGAAAACCACCAGAGGATTAGCAGAACAGAGTCCCCGGAGCCAAGCGCAGACGAGAGGCCCACGGAAGAGGGTAGGAAGGGCGGCGAGGCGGTGCACGCTCCACGGACTGGCGGGAGGGAGCCGGGGCGGAGAGGCGGCTCGCCGGCCAAGCAGAGCCCCCAAGTCTGGCTTGCAAAAAGCGGAGGGCCTGATGGACTGTGTTCCGACAGCAAGCGCGACTTAGCGGCTGGGAGGTCATAAGTTAACAGCTCTGTTCAGAAAGCCGGAAGGCTGGAGGTCAAAGGGAAGGAAAGCTGCTGAGCCCCCGGACGACAGAGCTCAGTTTGGTGGGGAACAAAGGCGCTCGCCAGCGCCATATTCCCCGCCCATCCCCCAGCCAAAATCCCAAAGAGAACCAGTTCCTGCCAGGGAACTTGCTCGCTCCGCACAAACACCCAACTCTGCGCTTCTGCGGAGCCAAACCTCCGGCAGCGGATCGGACTCCCTGCTGCTGCCACAGGGCCCCTCCTGAAGTGGATCACCTAAGGAGAAGCAAGCTAAGTCTGCCCCTCCTGCCCCTGTGCACCTTGCCTACCCACCCCAGCTAAGACACCAGATCCCCAGCATCACAAGCCTGGCAGTGTGCAAGTAGCCCAGACAGGCCACCCCACTCCACAGTGAATCCCGCCCCTAGGAGAGGGGAAGAGAAGGCACGCACCAGTCTGACTGTGGCCCCAGCAGTGGGCTGGGGGCAGACATCAGGTCTGACTGCGGCTCCGCCCACCAACTCCAGTTATACACCACAGCACAGGGGAAGTGCCCTGCAGGTCCTCACCACGCCAGGGACTATCCAAAATGACCAAGCGGAAGAATTCCCCTCAGAAGAATCTCCAGGAAATAACAACAGCTAATGAGCTGATCAAAAAGGATTTAAATAATATCACAGAAAGTGAATTTAGAATAATAGTCATAAAATTAATCGCTGGGCTTGAAAACAGTATAGCTGACAGCAGAGAATCTCTTGCTACAGAGATCAAGGGACTAAGGAACAGTCACGAGGAGCTGAAAAACGCTTTAAATGAAATGCATAACAAAATGGAAACCACCACAGCTCGGATTGAAGAGGCAGAGGAGAGAATAGGTGAACTAGAAGATAAAGTTATGGAAAAAGAGGAAGCTGAGAAAAAGAGAGATAAAAAAATCCAGGAGTATGAGGGGAAAATTAGAGAACTAAGTGATACACTAAAAAGAAATAATATACGCATAATTGGTATCCCAGAGGAGGAAGAGAGAGGGAAAGGTGCTGAAGGGGTACTTGAAGAAATAATAGCTGAGAACTTCCCTGAAGTGGGGAAGGAAAAAGGCATTGAAATCCAAGAGGCACAGAGAACTCCCTTCAGACGGAACTTGAATCGATCTTCTGCACGACATATCATAGTGAAACTGGCAAAATACAAGGATAAAGAGAGGTGCTGAAGGGGTACTTGAAGAAATAATAGCTGAGAACTTCCCTGAAGTGGGGAAGGAAAAAGGCATTGAAATCCAAGAGGCACAGAGAACTCCCTTCAGACGTAACTTGAATCGATCTTCTGCACGACATATCATAGTGAAACTGGCAAAATACAAGGATAAAGAGAAAATTCTGAAAGCAGCAAGGGGTAAACGTGCCCTCACATATAAAGGGAGACCTATAAGACTCGTGACTGATCTCTCTTTTGAAACTTGGCAGGCCAGAAAGAGTTGGCACGAGATTTTCAGTGTGCTACACAGAAAAAATATGCAACCGAGAATCCTTTATCCAGCAAGCCTGTCATTTAGAATAGAAGGAGAGATAAAGGTCTTCCCAAACAAACAAAAACTGAAGGAATTTGTCACCACTAAACCAGCCCTACAAGAGATCCTAAGGGGGACCCTGTGAGACAAAGTACCAGAGACATCACTACAAGCATAAAACATACAGACATCACAATGACTCTAAACCCATATCTTTCTATAATAACACTGAATGTAAATGGATTAAATGCGCCAACCAAAAGACATAGGGTATCAGAATGGATAAAAAAACAAGACCCATCTATTTGCTGTCTACAAGAGACTCATTTTAGACCTGAGGACACCTTTAGATTGAGAGTGAGGGGATGGAGAACTATTTATCATGCTACTGGAAGCCAAAAGAAAGCTGGAGTAGCCATACTTATATCAGACAAACTAGACTTTCAATTAAAGGCTGTAACAAGAGATGAAGAAGGACATTATATAATAGTGACAGGGTCTATCCATCAGGAAGAGCTAACAATTATAAATGTCTATGCGCCGAATACCGGAGCGCCCAAATATATAAAACAACTACTCATAAACACAAGCAACCTTATTGAGAAGAATGTGGTAATTGCAGGGGACTTTAACACCCCACTTACAGAAATGGATAGATCATCTAGACACACGGTCAGTAAAGAAACAAGGGCCCTGAATGAGACATTGGAACAGATGGACTTGACAGATATATTTAGAACTCTGCATCCCAAAGCAACAGAATATACTTTCTTCTCGAGTGCACATGGAACATTCTCCAAGATAGATCATATACTGGGTCACAAAACAGCCCTTCATAAGTTTACAAGAATTGAAATCATACCATGCATCCTTTCAGACCACAATGCTATGAAGCTTGAAATCAACCACAGAAAAAAGTCTGGAAAACCTCCCAAAGCATGGAGGTTAAAGAACACCCTACTAACGAATGAGTGGGTCAACCAGGCAATTCGAGAAGAAATTAAAAAATATATGGAAACAAACGAAAATGAAAATACAACAATCCAAACGCTTTGGGACGCAGCGAAGGCAGTCCTGAGAGGAAAATACATTGCAATCCAGGCCTATCTCAAGAAACAAGAAAAATCCCAAATACAAAATCTAACAGCACACCTAAAGGAAATATTTCTCTAATCAGAGCAGAAATAAACAATATAGAATCTAAAAAACCTGTAGAGCAGATCAACGAAACCAAGAGTTGGTTTTTTGAAAAAATAAACAAAATTGACAAACCTCTAGCCAGGCTTCTCAAAAAGAAACGGGAGATGACCCAAATAGATAAAATCATGAATGAAAATGGAATGATTACAACCAATCCCTCAGAGATACAAACAATTATCAGGGAATACTATGAAAAATTATATGCCAACAAATTGGACAACCTGGAAGAAATGGACAAATTCCTGAACACCCACACTCTTCCAAAACTCAATCAGGAGGAAATAGAAAGCTTGAACAGACCCATCACCAGCGAAGAAATTGAATCGGTTATCAAAAATCTCCCAACAAATAAGAGTCCAGGACCAGATGGCTTCCCAGGGGAGTTCTACCAGACGTTTAAAGCAGAGATAATACCTATCCTTCTCAAGCTATTCCAAGAAATAGAAAGGGAAGGAAAACTTCCAGACTCATTCTATGAAGCCAGTATTACTTTGATTCCTAAACCAGACAGAGACCCAGTAAAAAAAGAGAACTACAGGCCAATATCCCTGATGAATATGGATGCCAAAATTCTCAATAAGATACTAGCAAATCGAATTCAACACCATATAAAAAGAATTATTCACCATGATCAAGTGGGATTCATTCCTGGGATGCAGGGCTGGTTGAACATTTGCAAATCAATCAATGTGATACATCACATTAATAAAAGATAAGAACCATATGATCCTGTCAATCGATGCAGAAAAGGCCTTTGACAAAATTCAGTACCTTTTCTTAATAAAAACCCTCGAGAAAGTCGGGATAGAAGGAACATACTTAAAGATCATAAAAGCCATTTATGAAAAGCCCACAGCTAACATCATCCTCAATGGGGAAAAACTGAGAGCTTTTTCCCTGAGATCAGGAACACGACAGGGATGCCCACTCTCACCGCTGTTGTTTAACATAGTGTTGGAAGTTCTAGCATCAGCAATCAGACAACAAAAGGAAATCAAAGGCATCAAAATTGGCAAAGATGAAGTTAAGCTTTCACTGTTTGCAGATGACATGATATTATACATGGAAAATCCGATAGACTCCACCAGAAGTCTGCCAGAACTGATACATGAATTTAGCAAAGTTGCAGGATACAAAATTAATTTACAGGAATCAGTTGCATTCTTATACACTAATAATGAAGCAATAGAAAGACAAATAAAGAAACTGATCCCATTCACAATTGCACCAAGAAGCATAAAATACCTAGGAATGAATCTAACCAAAGATGTAAAAGATCTGTATGCTGAAAACTATAGAAAGCTTATGCAGGAAATTGAAGAAGATATAAAGAATATTCACAAAAATAAACTCAAAATGGATAAAGGACCTGAATGTGAGACAGGAAGCCATCAAAACCCTAGAGGAGAAAGCAGGAAAAGACTTCTCTGACCTCACCCATAGCAATTTCTTACTTGACACATCCCCAAAGGCGAGGGAATTACAAACAAAAACGAACTACTGGGACCTTATGAAGATAAAAATCTTCTGCACAGCAAAGAAAACAACCAACAAAACTAAAAGGCAACCAACGGAATGGGAAAAGATATTTGCAAATGACATATTGGAAAAAGGGCTAATATCCAAAATCTATAAAGAGCTCACCAAACTCCACACCAGAAAAACAAATAACCCAGTGAAGAAATGGGCAGAAAACATGAATAGACACTTCTCTAAAGAAGACATCTGGATGGCCAACAGGCACATGAAAAGATGCTCAATGTAGCTCCTCATCAGGGAAATACAAATCAAAACCACACTCAGATATCACCTCATGCCATTCAGAGTGGCCAAAATGAACAAATCAGGAGACTATAGATGCTGGAGAGGATGTGGAGAAACGGGAACCCTCTTGCACTGTTGGTGGGAATGCAAAGTGGTGCAGCCACTCTGGAAAACAGTGTGGAGGTTCCTCAGAAAATTAAAAATAGACCTACCCTATGACCCAGCAGTAGCACTGCTAGGAATTTACCCAAGGGATACAGGAGTACTGATGCATAGGGGCACTTGTACCCCAATGTTTATAACAGCACTCTCAGCAATAGTCAAATTATGGAAAGAGCCTAAATGTGCATCAACTGATGAATGGATAAAAAAAACTGGTTTATATACACTATGGAATACTACGTGGCAATTGGAAAGAATGAAATATGGCCCTTTGTAGCAACATGGATGGAACTGGAGAGTGTTATGCTAAGTGAAATGAGCCATACAGACAAAGACAGATACCATATGGTTTCACTCTTATGTGCATCCTGAGAAACTTAACAGAAACCCATGGGGGAGGGGGAGAAAAAAAAAAGAGGTTAGAGTGGAAGAGAGTCAAAGCATAAGAGACTCTTAAAAACTGAGAACAAACTTAGGGTTGATGGGGGGTGGGAGGGAGAGGAGAGTGGGTGAGGGGTATTGAGGAGGGCACCTTTTGGGATGAGCACTGGGTGTTGTATGGAAACCAATTTGACAATGAACTTCATATATTGAAAAAATATATATATATATATATATATACTGGTTACTTTCTTTCACAAAGAAAACTAATAAAGTGCTTTTGAGAACATTCAAAAAAATTTATTTAGTAGAAGAGAAAATTAAAACTCATCTACTCGGGGTTCCTGCGTGGCTGTGTTGGTTAAGCGTTCAACTCTTGATCCTGGCTCAGGTCATGAACTCAAGGTTTGTGAGTTTGAGCCCCACATCCCTCTCCATGATGACAGTGTGGAGCCTGCTTAAGATTCTCTCTCCCTCTCTCTTTGACCTTCCTGTGTTCTACCTGTCTCTCAAAATAAATACATACTTTAAAAAAATAAATTAAAAAAAAAACTCATCAACAAAATCAACATAATAACAACAATAAAGATGTAGTTCAAAATCTGTGGGACAATTTATGCTTTTAAAAATGGTAGAATAAAGGCATTTTTAATCTTCTTGATTCTCTGTAATGCATTGAAAACAACAAAATCAATGGGAAGGAGATTGAACAATGATATCATCAATGAAAGAGTGAAATAGTCACAATAAAAGGTGAAAAGAAATGAAGAATATAATAAATTCATTTGAACTTAACTCAAGGAGGATGAGCAAACCTTATTCATAACTATTTCTTTTTGAGAAGATTGGTAATGTGTTAAAAGATAAGTGAAATATCTCAAAAACAAAAAAAAGTATTTGTTTTTATATAAAATTGTATATTCTAGAAGGAAGTGAGTGGACCACAGCTCAATAGGATTTTATCTTTGTGTGCATACAAAGATATGCCCCAAAATATGTTAATTTGAGAGAGCCCCAAAATATGTTAATTTGTTTATAAACGTTCAGTTCCCTGTGATTTTTAATTCTCACTATTGTCAACATTGTATGAACATGCCAAATTCTATATATTTTCTCTAATACTGATTAATTCCAGTCTTTGAATTTTTATCAAGTTCAAACTAATGAAACCAATACAACATTGATGCCAAAACTTGACAAAACTTATACAAAGAAAATTAAGTCATAAATTGAGTTGTTTAAATAGGCCAAAAACATCTAAATATCAGGGATTTCGTACAGTTCAATCTTACTAATTTCATATGTACATATAAAGAAATTCCTGATGAATTTCACAGTTAAACATGAATAATAAAACAAAAAGCTTTTGGAAAAAATCATAGGAGAACATTTTGCTAACAATGGATTAAGCAAAGATTTTGTAAACAGGACAGAAATCGTAACAAGGATAAAAGAAAACAGGATAAACTGCCCAATAGTAAATTTTCTATTCACCAGAGACACTATTAAACAGCAATAACATACCTTATAAAATAGGAGAGTATATTCCTAATATCTCCTTCTGACAAATGACTTGTATGCAGATTATAATTTAAAATCTTCTTGGGGTGCCTGGGTGGCTCAGTCGGTTAAATGTCCAACTTTGGCTTGTGTCATGATCTCATAGTTCATGAGATTGAACTCCACTTTGGGCTCTGTGCTGACAGCTCAGAGCCTGGAGCTTGCTTGGGATTCTGTATCTCCCTCTCTCTCTGTCCCTCCCCGACTTGCACTCTGTCTCTCTCTCTGTCTCTCTCTCTCTCTCAAAAATAAATATTAATTTTTTAAAAAATCTTCTAATAATTAATAAGGAAAAAAAAGGACTTGAACAGACACTTTGCAAAAGGAGATAACCAGTTAACCAAAACCTATGAAAATGTGCGTAATTTTATTGGTCATTGGAAATCCAAAGTAAACCTAATGAGAGAGCATGCAATGGCAACTGACAAAGTTGGAAAATCTCAAGTGTCAGTGAGCAGTTGGAATTCTTCCTTGTGGAGGGAAAGTAAATGGATACAACATCTTTTGGGGTGCCTGGGTGGCCCAGTCAGTTAAGCATCCACTCTTGATTTCAGTTAGGTCATGATCTCACAGTTCATAAGTTCAAGCCCCATGTCCGGCTGTGCACTGACAGCGCAGAGCCTGTTTGGGATTCTCTGTCTGTCTCTCTCTCTTCCCCTCCCTTGCTCGTGCACTCTCACTCTCTCTCCCTCTTTCTCTCAAAAATAAGTATTTTAAACAAACTGATCCAACATCTGAAAAATTGTTTGGTAGCATCAGTTGAAGGTGGCCATAGGCCTTCCCTATGACCCAATAATCCCATTCTAGGAATGCTCCAACATACAGCACAATGTTTATACCAGTGCTATTTATAAAAGACAGAAACTGGAAAGAAATATGTAATATATATTAAAAAGTAGTATTTGAAGAGAAATAATATAGAGCATTAAGAACAGAAAGAATGTTGGCTTAAAAAAATTAGTACATCCTAACCTTTTATTTATATGAGGTAACAAAAGTGGGAAGACCAGTATATGTTGACATTGTCAAGATAGTGCTTACCCTTAGAAAGAAATCACCAAAACCAAACATCGTAGGGCTTCCAACTTGTTGATAATGTCAATTTCCACCATTTCCACTGTGAAATAAACCAGGAAGCCAGTGCATTTATCTTTCTCTACCATTCTATCTCCTTAGTTATTCTAACTTTTATCAAGATTATTAATGCAATATTAATAATAATAGGTTATCATACTAATCTAGATTATCAATATTATGCATTATACAGCAGTTGTTAGGTGGCATTTTAAAAAGTAAATTCACAGATCTGACAATTGCAGTCTTCTAGATCTCGTGTATATTTATAGAACACTACACATTACTATACAAATGCATGCTTTTCAAATAAACACATAGTTTATTCACCATGACAGACCATGCTATAAACCATAAAAAAAAAAGTCATGGTGAATTAACATAATTGAAATCATACAGTTAGTTATTGATTCCTGAAAAATGGACTGAAGACAACTTTAGCTTTAGGACTGTAGTCCAATGAGGGCCTTTCAAAAAGGGAAGTACAAACTTTGCCTTGGACAGTTTTATATTTCCTTTTGCCATAAAAATGCATATAGTTAATTCTTGTTTCATTCAGAATACAATTCTAATTACAAAACATTTTATTTAAGGCTTCACCTGAATTTCCTCAGCACATTTTATATCCTTAATATCAGTAGAGTCATAATTTTAATTGGATTGTTTCATATTTTGTAGTGTTGATTAGTGGAAACCCTCTACTCCAGTTGTATGATCTGTTCAGGTATTAAATGAAGATACACTGCAAATCTTATTTTCTTTTAACAAAATTGTGGATTTTTTTCTCTAGCCTAGAATGGAAGCTGCCTCCCTTCTCTGTTTCTGTGTATATATACTATAAAAATAATTGAAGCTATATTATTGTAATTTATTTTCTTTTTATCTCTCCCTTTTTTTAACCTCTTGACTTTGATTTTTGTTACCTCCCACTTTTAACACAGACATTAGACTTTGGCAGAGATTCAGTTACAATCTATTTAATTGAGTTATAACTCCATATAACTTTTTAAATTAAAAAAATTTTTAAATATTTTTATTTATTTTTTGAGAGACAGAGGCAGAACATGAGCAGGCGAGGGGCAGAGAAAGGGAGACACAGAATCTGAAGCAGGCTCCAGGCTCTGAGCTATCAGCACAAAGCCCAATGCAGGGCTCCAATGCAGGGACCACGAGGTAGTGACCTGAGCTAAAGTCAGACACTTAACTGACTGAGCCACCCAGGCACCCCTAATTTCTTTTTAATGTTTATTTATTTTTGAGAGACAGAGACAGAGCGTGAGGGAGGGAGGGGCAGAGAGAGAGAGAGACAATTCGAAGCAGGCTCCAGGCTCCAGGCTCCGAGCTGTCAGCACAGAGCCCCATGTGGGGCTTGAACTCACAAACTGTGAGATCATGACCTGAGCCGAAGTTGGCCGCTCAACAGACGGAGCCACCCAAGCATCCATAGCTCCATAAATTTTTAAATGAAATATTTAACTGCCAAGAGCATAGAATATTCAGAAGTTTTTAGTTTATTTTCATCCCAGCAAATAAGCCCAAGAAAATGTTACTATGATAAAATGTCTTAGTAAATATTGACTCTCAGCAAAGAAAATTAGATTGTATTCAATGTTAATATTAACAAGCAAAAACCTCAATTAGACCACTTATGATTTAAAAACCTATTATGTATCAGACACAGGAACTAAGAAGTTCATTAAGTATTTTTTTCCAGTGTCAGGAAAGATTTATAAATTTGCTCAAATTCTCTTCCATATTTGAGACTCTCTCCAAGCTGGAAAGTTTTAAGAAGCAAGAAGTGGAACTTATAAGTTATACCTTTTATAATTGTCCTTTTTTTTTTCTAGAAATGATGACCATAACTTTCTACTAGCACTTTTTTAAACTGCTCTTGATTTCAACATTTTACTATAAAATGTTAAAATGATGACAAAATATATTGATACTACATTTAAATAATGTCCAAAAAGCTCTATAAACTCATGAATAATATAACTGCTTATGAATATTGAGTGTATTATTTGAATCCTTCCTCATGGGAAATACAACACTATTAAGAATGTACGAGCATTTATTAGTTTTAATTAGAAAGTTTATTCCCTAAACTGAAAACAATTCTTTGAAATTTTATTGAAATGTATTTTGGGTTTTAGAGGCCAAGGTGTGTTGGTTTTCTATTGCTGCTATAACTTATTACCACAAGATTTCTAGTTTAAAACAACAGAAATTCATTATCTTACAGTTCTGGAGGTCACAAATATGAAATGCATCTTAAAGGCTAAAATCAAGGTGTCAACATAATTGCCTTCATTTTAGCGACTTTAAGGGGAATCCATCCTTACCGTTTTTAGCTTCTAGAGCAACCTACATTTCTTTTTCCATGGCCTCTTCATTCAGTTTTGTATCCAGGTCTCTGCTTTTGTCATCACATCTTTCTGATTCTGACCCTCCCTCTTTCTTCTTAAAGAACTCTTATGATTAAATTGGGCTCCCCCAGATAATCCAGGTTAATCTTCATATCTCAAGATCTTTAATATAATAGCAAAATCCTTCTATTAATCTGCTTGGGCTGCCATACCAAAATACCACAAACTGGATGGCTTGAAAACAACAGAAATTCATTTTCTCCCTGTTCTGGAACCTAGTAATCTAAGATCGAGATGTTAGCAAGTTGATTTCTGTTGAGGCCTCCTTGGCTTGCAGATGGCCACCTTCTCTTTGTGTCCTCACATGGGCCTTTCCTGTGTATGTGCTTCCTTGGTGTCTCTCTATGGTCCAAATTTCCTCTTATTTTTAAGGACACCAGTCAGATTGGATCAGCACTCACCCTAATGGCCTCATTTTACTTTGCCACCTCTTTAAAGGCCCTGTTTTCAAACATTCATATCTTGAGGTTTTGGGGTTAGGACTTCAACATACGAGTTCTGAGGGAAACACAATTCAGCCTAGAACAGTCCCTTTTGCCATATAAGGTAATATAGTTAAAGACTGCAAGGATTATGACATGATATATTTAGGGTACTAGCATCCTGTGTGCCACACATGATTGCAATTATAATTTCTTGTGAATTGACAGTTAAAATTACTTAACTACCAAGTCCAGAAGGGATATGTGACTTCAGTAAGAAGGTAGAGATGCAGGTTTCCTCTAGGCTTTTTTATTCCTATTCTGAGTGTATGTCTTTTTTATAACAAGTGTTTTTACTATTATTTTACTTGATTGCAACTTATTATTTAAAATATAGTGAATGTTCCAACAATTAGTCAACCATTTATTTTGTTGAATGTTGATCTCAAAGCCTAACACTACTTAGGCTTTTTTATTATACTTCTTTTTGTAGTTCATCTTTTTGTACTTTTATCTTCTAAATATATTAGAAGCACAATATTGTTTAACATTTTTTGAAAATGCAATACAATTATAGGATCTTTTCCTACTTTTTATTACCATATTAAGCATATTAGCATATTATTCGAATGCAGATTTTGTTCATATGACTTCTAATCTCTAGCTTTGTCTTAATTGTTCAATTCACCATATTCTTACAAAATTACTAAAATTAAAATGTGATGATTTATCTTTGATTATTCTCTCATTGAAAATCTATTTGAAGGAAAGAGTAATAATGTTCAGCAAGCTTTCACGGAGTCCTTCTGCCCCTTTTCTCAATCATATTTCTGTTGAAGTTGTTAAACTGTTGTCTGATATTTGAAAATGTCATAGTAACACGCATTTATCTCTATAAAACAAACAAACAGGCGACTCAAATACTCTGCTTGTTGAAAATGTCATCGCATCCACACTGGAATAATGTATTTATTTTCTCTCCCTTCAAAAAGTTATACCTCACTTCCAAGGCACTCTTAAATCATCAGATAGTAATAAAATATAGTAAACTCAAGTTTAGTGTCACAGATAGAGTTCAGTGCCACCAAGGGTCTTATATGCAAAGCATAGTCTTATGGGGTGCTCTGTATTTAGCATCTCTTGGTCAATGGCCATAAGGCAAGACAGTCAATTCCCAAAATATTTAAAGTAAAGAACTTAGGAAACTTGTCCATTACCCATTGTGTGTAAATTAATTCCAGTAATTAGTACCCACATATTTATTATTACTGCATATTTACTATTTTTTACTAAATACATTTGATTTCCCTTTAATTGAAAAGAACTGTAAAAGTCTGAAATTATTCTCGGAAATATATTTGATTTTATTTAAAAATTTGAAAGGACTTCAAGATATTATATTTTATAATTACAATATAAAATCAACATACATTTCTGTATTTGTACTTAAGCGCTATACGTACTCTCCACCTTAAGGAAATATTTCCACATGACATTATTATGCCGAGATTATTATTATCTCTATGGCTCAAGAACTGAGTATCTTAGGAAGCCTACAACAAAACCTGCTGACATAGGAAGTCTGAAAATTTTCATTAGTCTTTTCATTAGTTGCCACATTTGAATCTAAGACATCATATGACAATGTAACTGAATTTTTAGGAAGAAGAACCAGTGGGCTCTTTAATGTGGTTGCTTGTGGGAAAGTAGAACTACTAAGAGTCCTAGAAACCAGAAGGTCAAAGTAGTTTGGACGTTGATATCATGCCTTTATCAATTTTGAAGTTTGCATTTGTAAATTAATACAATCTGATACTTATGCATGGATGCACATTCTTAATAAAATTATTTTTAGTAGTTGGATATTGAATCTGGTTCTAATAAAAATTTCAAGGTTAATAAAGAGGAGACTAAATGTTAGCTTTTTAAAAACAATAAACAACCAAAAGTAGAATTATCTTAGGAAATACAGGAAAGTTTGTATATCTTCAAAAATATAGAAAAAAGGCGACTGGAATAAAGCTCCATATCTATAATTAATTGGTCTTAACTTATAAATATGGGAAATAGAAATAAATGTAAACATTGAAAACAACCAGAGAATTGCCACTTGAGGACAGGATACAAAAGATCTAAAAGATGATCTAGAAGATCTTCTAATTCAGATGCTTTATTTAGGCCAATAAGAACATCTGTCAAGTTGTATATTAAGTGATATGTTTTACTGATGATAAAATTGAGAAATATCTTTCATTTTGAGTCCTTTCTTCTTCGTGTTTATTTTGCTTGTTTTCAGTTATTATATAAAAGAAGCCAGCATTTTGTTTTTAAAGCCATATGTATGGAAATAAAAGAAATACTGAAGTTTCACTAAAAATGATATTTTTCTCTTTTTTTAATGAATGGGGTATAAATATGAATGGGGACATTGTTTTCTGTAAAGGAACAAAGTATGACTTTTCCATTTTATAGATTACTTAGATTTTCATTATATTCTCAGTAATAGAACTTACTGAACTGAACATATTGGAGTATTTCTTAAAATTATCCAATAAAATTACACTGAAAATAAGTTTAATTATCTTATTTGAACAATAAGAATTAATCATTAAAGTCAGAATATTTTTTTTTCTTTTGGGAGCTGAATTATATACCATGTAGCCACATCCTTCCTTCTTATTAAAATATTCATCATTTACATTATATATGATTTGTTTATAAGAAAGTTTTATGAAACTGAAATATCCATCTGTCTGCACAGTTGGTCTTCAAATGTATTAAAAATTAGGATTTGAGTAATGAAAAATAAATTTGTGGGATGCCCGGGTGGCTCAGTTAGTTAAACGTCCGACTTCAGGTCAGGTCATGACCTCACGGTTCATGGGTTAGAGCCCCTCCCATGCTCACGCTCTGTCCTCTGTCTCTCAAAAATGAATAAACGTTTAAAAAATTTAAAAAAAGTAATAGATCTCATAATCACTATAATTATTCCCATTTTAATTTAGGTTAAGGAATGTAGAAATCCAGTCCCATTTCACTGACTATAAATCCTATTCCTGTTTGCTATCAAGCTTCCTGTGAAACCAGTTTCTTATAAAAAATCATCGGTATATGAGTAATAGGTCTTAACTCATTTTTCTGTTGTTAGGGAGCAAACAAAGCAACAGGCCTGCCAGCCAAAAATCTAGAAACCTCTAGATTTCATTGTACCTGAGAGAGAGAGGTTCTTATGTCCACAATAGCAAAACATGGGAGCCTTGTGTATAAAGTTGCCTTTATCTCCAAACTTCCACAAAAACAGAGTTTTGAAAAGAACTGTAGAACAGATGATATTACTTGGAGATCATCTCAATTATAGACGCCTTAAAAAAGGGTATACTACTTGGCCTCAACACGATGCTGTTCTGTTTCAAATATGCTTTAGCTCTCTCAATAACAAAATTCACTATGTAGAAATTAACAAAGTTGGCCAGTGTCACCAAATAGTCCCACAGTATTTTAATCTTTATTGGGCTATGCTAGCCAACAGCACATCATTGCATGTTTGACAAGTACTGGAATCACAGCACAAAAAATTAATCTGTTGATTAATCATAGCACAAAAAATTGATCTATTGATTAGTAATTTCTTGCTATTGGGCGGGTCTGTCATCTTAGGAAACTGATGGCTACCTTCACGTAACCCATGATACCATCTACAGTCAATTTTGGCTCATCATATAGATCTGTCACTTCTAAGTTAAAATTCTGATATTATATAATGATGAATCTAGTTAACGACAAAATCATAAACCTAAAAAAATAGAAGATAATAATAAGATAGAAGTTGAAGTGGTGAAGAGCTATGGAAAAGAACTAAAAGTATTAAGAGTGGTCATGTCCCTACCCAAAATAACACTCTGGGCATATAATTTTAAAACAAGTTAGAGGACAATTTCAAGAAACAGATAATTCTTTTTTTTTAATTTCTTATTTGCATACAATTAACACATAATATTATATTGGTTCCAGGTGTACAACATGGTGATTCAACATCTCTATAAGTTATGCTGGCTCAGCACAGGTGTAGCCACCATCGGTCAGCATACAACATTATTGCAGTGCCACTACTTATATTCCCTATGCTGTACCTGTTATTCTCATGACTTATTCTTTCCATAACTGGAAGCCTGTAACTCCCATTCCCCTTCACCCATTTTGCTCATTTCCTCACCCCTTCCCTCTGGCAACCATCAGTTTGTTTTCTGTATTTTTCAGTCTGATTCTGCTCTTTTTTATTTATGTGTTTTGTTTTTTAGATTCCACTAGCAAACTTTTCTCTTCTGGACCATTACAATAGATGACTAACTGTTTACATTTTTCCCGATTCCTATAATCTGTTATTCACAAGATGACTCTGAATGACCTTTCTGAAATTGATATTTTATAATTTTTCATTGTCGCTTAACATCCTTCAATAGCCTCAATTTTATCTTATAATAAAAAATTACTCTGCTTTAAATAGCCTCTCTCTTTTAGCTTTGTGTCTCTCCACTCTCTTTGTTGCTGTCACACTGGCTTTCTTGTATGGAACCACAAAAGACCCAGAGTAGCCAAAGTAATATTGAAGAAGAAAACCAAAGTGGGAGGCCTCACAATCCCAGACTTTAGCCTCTACTACAAAGCTGTAATCATCAAGACAGCATGGTATTGGCACAAAAACAGACACATAGACCCATGGAATATAATAGAGAACCCAGAATTGGACCCACAAATGTATGGCCAACGCATACATTTCGATGCGGGGCTCGAACCCACGGACCGTGAGATCATAACCTGAGCCGAAGTCCGACGCTTAACCGACCGAGCCACCCAGGCACCCCTCTTTCTTTTTTTTAATGTTTATTTATTTTGAGAGACACAGAGACAGCACGAGTGGGGGAGGGATGGAGAAAGGGAGAAGGAGAATCCCAAGCAGGCTTCACACTGTCAGCACAGAGCCTGATATGGGACTGGAACTCATGAACCTTGGGGTCCTGACCTGAGATGAAACCAAGAGTTGGATGCTTAAGCCACTGAGCCACCCAGGTGCCCTGTTGGCTTTCTTTAGTGATATACTTGGATCCCTTTCTTTTTATTCTTTGCATATCTCACCCATGATTTTCTTCCCCCAATTCACAATCTCCCCAAATGTCCCTACCCCGTTCAAATAAACATCCTCCTTTCCAAATGTGGTTATCAGTGACTTTTTTTTTCCCTCTGTTATACCATAGTCAATCCATTAGCAGTTCTTAACTGCTTTCAAATTTTATCTTGTCAGACAGTTTCTTATCATTTCCATATTATTCCCAAGTTCAAACCATCATTGCTTACATCGAATCAATCTGTCATTATTCCTTTTTGACTTCAGCCTTCTATTACATATTCTCCAAAAAGAATAAAATTAAATCCCCCAATAAGATGCTTCTCAATCAAATCCTTTCAGCACCTTCTCAAAAATAATTTAGATAAAAATGAAAAGATCTTACTTACCTTGCAAAATTATTTATGATAATATACCTGATTTCTTCTCTAATATGTTTCCTGTCAATGCTGCTTTTGCTCACTCTACTCTAGCTAAAATAGTTACTATGTATTTTGACAAAACATTAATTAAGCATGCCCCATCCAGTCTTTTAGATTGTGCCTCGAATCTGTGCCTTCCCGTAATTTTCGTTATCTCCTTCAAATTATTCACAAACCAAAAGATTACCTCTGTAAAGAAACCTTCCCTAACTAGTGTCTAAATGCCATGCTCTACACCAGGTGCCAGCAAACTTTTTCTTAAGAAGCCAGATAGTAAAGTAAATATACTAATCTCTAATGCGTGTATCTATCACAACTACTTAAACGTAATCATTGTAGCATGAAAGCAGCCATAGGCAGTATGAAAATAAATGAGTATGTCTGTGTTACAATACAATATTATTTACAAAAACAGGCAGCTGGCTCGTGGAGTGACACCTTTTCTACATCCTTGGCATATACTTTATTGTCTTTCCACAATTTATCTACCTAGCCTTGCATGATATGTTTATAATGTTTTGGTTTACTGCCTGATTTTCTATTGGATAGAAGCCCCTGAGGGAAGGTGATTTCTCAGTTTTGTTAATTGCTCTGTCATAAACATGTAAAACAAGGCCTCAAACATTATGAAACTTCAATAAATATTGGCTGAATAAACAAATGTATACATGAGAGAATCAATTGAATATTTAACCCAAATGTGAAGAACCTAATCAATCTTTTGGTTATCTTAGACACTACTGTGTTTTGCAGTCACTCTCCAGCAATCTTAATGAAGGAAGCTGATAGTTTTTAGAAATTGTTGGCTGTTTTTTTTTTAATCCATATTTTGGATACTCCAGATATTCCAATCTGTTGGAATGATACTCCCTGTTTCTTTCTTGGTACAACAGTTGTTTTCTGTATATAAATAACTCTGTCTATTCAGTTACTCTACCACAGTAAACAATAAGGCCCTTTCTTAGACACTATAAAGCTAAGAGAAGATGTGCTAAATTATCAACCTATGTATTTTGGATGGATGATATGCAAATAGCCAATTTTAAAATAATGTGATATATATTCAGCAGTGTGATTGACAGATCATATTAGTTCTATTTGTTTATTTTTTGATGAGCTTCCATGTTATTTTCCATAGCTGGTGCACCATTATTACATTCTCACAACAGTGTATAAGGGTTCCAGTTTCTCTAATACCTTACCAATACTTTTTATCTTTTTTGATATAACAGGCGTGAGTTAACAATATGAAATTGTGAAATTCAAAATTTGTTATGTTAAGAGATGATGATACCATGATAATTAACATTTCATAATAGTAGTTATTCTTGGAATAAATACAGCTTCCATACAACTTCCATTGTATGCCTGATTGCATTTGATTTATTCTTGCCACGTACATTCACTCTGTGTAAGCGCTATGCTGGATATTAGGCGTGTGTGTAGGGAAACAAGGAATAGTATAAACTTGATCCCTATCTTCATAGAAGTTATAAATAGGAAACCCAGAAATTGAATACCTAAATAGAATAATGAAGGTTATAAAAATAATCTTGGGTCACAGGGTAGTGAAATTTTAATCTACCTTGAGAAAACAGTGCTTAAACAGAAATCTAAAGATTGAGTAGATTTAGTATTTAACAAAGGTTGTGAAAGGTATCTGACATGGGCAATAGAAACTATGTATGCAATTGCCCATCAGAGAGAAATGAAATGTGGCTAGAACATGAGAAGTTAGTAGATTAACTCAAATGCAACGCTGCCAATAGTGGATCCAGAGATGAAAAAAAAAAAAAAAATCCACATGAAGTTTCTGTTAGGACTTTTTTTCCTAAAGAAAGGATAGCCAGTTATGTGTTTTGAAATAAGAAATTATGAAATAAGAAATTAATAAGATTTTAATTTACAAATAATTGTCTGAGTTCAGTGGGGGAGACTGTGCTTGAGGGGGCAAGAGTAGATGTAGAAAGTCAAGTTAGTAAGTAACTATACTTGTGCAAGTGAGACATGATGATAATTTATACTATAAAGAGGCAGTTAAAGAAGATCTAAGGAGCACCCGAAGCACTTGAAGTAATATTAGAAATTGATTAGCCACATGCACTTTGGAGACAGAGAAATTAGAGTTTAAATTTTGATTTTATCACATACTAGGTATGTATGCTTTAACATATTTTTTACTAAAATATGAATTCTTCATTTTGGATTAATAATAATAATAGTATTCACATCATAGGGTCATTGTGTGAATTAAATTAGTTAATGTTTAGAAAGTACTTCGTGGGAAGCATGTTATATGAACACAAGCTACAAATATGACTATTACAGTAATATAAATCATAGGACTTGATTAAATGGATGTGGGGTTTAGGAAGGGAGCGGAGTCAACTATGACTCCAAACCTTCAAGACTGAGAGACTAAGTGAATGATGGAGCCATTTAATGAAGGTGAGAGTCAGGAGGAGAAAAATATGCCAGGGTTATTGAGGAGTAGGATGATTTCAGTTTTAGATAACAATGTCCATCTTCTAGACATTCTGTTAGGATTAAGTAAAAATAAAATGAAATATGTTTCATATAACAGAACCTGCCAAGTATTAGATAATGTCTATATAATTATTTTATTCTGCTATATTTCTCCTTTTCTAAATACTTCTTTCATTCTTTTTATCAGGATACTGTACCAGCAATTGTCCCTCTCCCATACATCTTTAGCATATTTTTCTTCAGATACTCCTTCTCTTCCACCTATAAATTAAAAAAAAAGTGTCTCTCTGAAAACTTTGAATATTTCTCTCTTGATTATGATTTTCATGGGTTACAACCTGGCCTACACAAGGTTAAATTCTTCAGGTATGAAACAATTCTGTGAACTTCTATGACATTATTTCATTCATTATTTCTGTTTTTTTTAATTCAACCTAACAATTTTACAAGTTCACTTAATACTTATTACAGTTAAATTTTACAAATTCAGCTACTATTTCATATTTATTAATGTTTTAAAATTTTCAATTAATACTTATTTGTAAATATAATTAATACTAATCACTGTATACCAAAATTAAAATTTTCTTAATATTGTAAGCTACTTCTCATAGTCCTCTGTGAAACTCTTTATTCACTCATTTATTCACATACACATGCATTTATCCACTCATATGTCTATTCCATACCAGTTGCTCTTGCTATGTTTTCAAAACACAGATTTATAAGATCATCACATAAATATGTATTAAGAACCTCCTTTGGATCAGATACTGTTTTAGGTGCTTAGAATAGTTGGGTACACCAAAACCTAATGCAGTAGAGTTTACATTTTATTGTAGAGAGGCTGAAACAAACTACAAGTAATAGATTCAACTTTATTTTTAAGGTCTGAATGCTATAGAAATAATAGCAGTGAAAAAAGTGTCAGAAATGTGTAGATACAGAGCTAGTAAAGTTAGTTGCAATTTAAAAGTGAACCCAAGATAGCTCTCGTTAATTTAACATTTAAGCAAAGACTAGAAAGATGTAAGGGGTTTAACCTTGTGGCTATCTAAAGAAAGATCATTCTAGACAGAGTAGACATCCAATGCAAAATCTCTAAGGAGAAACAGTAAGGGGACAAGTGTGACTGGAGCAGGAGAGAGGTAGCAGAGAATCAAGTTCCACAGGGCCTTGTAAAATACTTAGGTGGCTGTGGCATTTAGCCACGTGAGTTAATGGAGAGTGGGGAATTTAGTTTTTAGTGAACTTTAGAGATCAGCAAAATTTTTCTGTGAAAAGCACAACAGTAAATATTTTTTGGCACTTACAAGCTATACAGTCTCTGTCATAACTGTTCATCTCTTCAAGTGTAGTATAAAAAGAGTCATAGGCAACGTACTAAGTGAATTGGCATGTCTGTGCTCCTGTAAAACTATTTGCAGAACAAACCTTAAGGGTGGTGGGCCAGTTTGGCCAACCCGTACCCATGGCATGAAGACACAGTGTGATCACACTTTTATGTTTACTAGATCACTCTTAGTGTAACGTTGAGAGAAGTTCCTGGTGGGGCAGGGCGGGGGGGGGGGGGGGAGGGTATGAGTGGAAACAGGAAGCCCAGTGGAAGCACTCTGTATAATCAAGGTGAGATGATGTGGAAACAGTATTGGTGGTAGGAAGCTCCTGAATTCTGCATATATTTTAAAGATAAAATGCACGGAAATTCTTGATGTAGACTGTGTGTGTGTGTGTGTGTGCACGTGCGTGTATGTGCATGTGCGTGCATTTGCAGGACACAGGGAAGGAGGGAGATGGAGAGAAGATAGAGAGGGAGAAGAGTCAGTGAAGTTGTTAAGATTGGTCCTTGTTACTGGAAATTCAGAAATGTCATCGATGAGGTGGGGAGGAAACTGGTTAGAGGAATTTGAGGGGTAAAATTTAGAAGTTAACCTTTGGATGTTTTTACTTTCAGATGTTATTAGATATTCAAGTGTGAGGTCAAGTAAGCATTTAGAATTAAAACCTGGGATACAGAACAAAACCTGATCTGAAAACAGAGACAGGGTTATTTTCAAAGGCACAGAACTGGGATACCTGGGTGGCTCAGTCAGTTAAACTCTCGACTCTTAGTTTCGGCTCAGGTCATGATCTCATGGCTTCTTGAGTTCGAGCCCCATGTGGAGCTCTACTCTGGCAGCACAAAGCCTGCTTGGGATTCTGTCTCTCCCTCTCTCTCTGCTTCTCCCCACCCCTTGCATTGTGTCTGTCTCTCTCAAAATAAATAAACTTAAAAAAAAATAAAGCTACAGAATATGATCACATGAACAATGAAAAAGCATACAGAAAAAAAATGGAACTAAGAGTAATGATGGTGACATCCCAACAGAAAGGAAAAGGAAAAGAGGGAACTAACACAGACACTTAGTAGGAGAGGCTGGTTATATAAGAAGACAACTAAAATGAGGCTTTAACAATGCTAGGTGAAGAAACTGTTTAAATAAGTTAAATGTTTGTAGTATGTTAAATGAGATAGACTGATTTTTCACCGCTAGACTAACAAATGTGGAGATCATTGCTGGCCTTCATGAAAACAATTCTCTTAGAGTGATGGTTACCAAGGTCTGTCTGGAGAAGATTTAATTTTTTAAATATTTATTTATGTTACATGAGCATGAGCAGGGAAGGGGCAGAGAGAGGGAGACAGAGCATGCAAAGCAGGTTCCATGCTGTCAGTGCAGAGCCCAATGCAGGGCTCGAACTCACGAACTGTAAGATCATGACCTGAGCCGAAATCAGGAGTTGGGTGCTTAACCAACTGAGCAATCCAGGCGCCCCTGGAGTCGATTTAAGAAATGGATGAGTGAAATTGGAGACAAAATATAGAAAAATTTTTTCAGAACTTTTGTGGCAAAGGAGAAATGTGGATTCAAACTTTAACTAGCAGGGAAAGTTTGGTCAGACAAGATTGTAGACTGTTCTCATTTAAGTGTGAGAAATAAAAACATGTTTTTGTGTCAGTGAAAATTGTCAAGAGAGAAAATGATGCTCTGAGAGAAGGAAGAATTGCCGGAACCATGTCTTTCAGAATACATAAGAGCAGGTAAAATGTAGCGCAGGAGAGGAAGCATTAGCTTTAGGTAAGAAGGTGGATTGTTCATTTATAGAAATAGGCAGTGAGGAAAAATAAACAATGGGAAATAGGAAAAGGAAAAGTTATATAAGAAATGAGGCTTGAAAGCAGGAAGAACAAGTAGGTTTTTCATAACTTAGTGTTTCTGAAAAGCGTAATGCACTCAAGTTGGTAGTTCGCTCTTTCCATCAACAAAACAATGTGCCACAAATGGGTTTAGAAAGCACGCAGAACAGATGTCAAGAAACCTTTCATCATACAGAGACCAATAAACATCAGGAATGACCCACCAAGCAAACCGTGGGTGTGGAATCATTGGAGCCCTCTGGGAAGTAATTTAGACTCATCTTTGGTGATCAAAAGTTTTATGAAGAAAGAAGTTTGATGAATTACATGGTATTTAGTTTTTTTAACCTACATTTTCTCTGTTTTATATTTTTTCCCCATGGTTTTGTAGGAAGATGTGTGTCTTCCATCTGTTATTTACCATTTTAGGTACTGTATAGTAAACTGCAGAAATCAGTCCGAAAATTCAAGAAACATCTTCCCTGTCTAGCAGTGGAGAAGTTTTCAATATAACCGTTTACAGTCAAGTGAACCTATAGTCTGCAAACACTTCATTTAAAAATAATAATAAATTAAGGCAAAATATGTTTTTCTAGGTTGACCTGGAACAAAGACTCATTTACTTTAAAGAACCTTTGACCGTTTCAGTAGATATATACAGAAATATTTTTAATTAAGTCTGATTCAGAAACCCTGTGAATCTCAGTATCTCACATTTGCATTTATTTCTCTCTATGAAATTAGGAAAAAACATAACAGGGCAAATAATGTGGAGACTAAGAAATTATTGTTATTGACAGCTTGCTAGTATGTATTACTTCTTTTTTTCATTTTTTCACAATGCTATTTTTATTGTGTTAAGTACTATTTCTGTGTCATCACATAAAATCATTATAAAATGGTTTATAAAATTGTAAAAGTTGTCAGGTGATTTAAAATGTATATGACAAAGGGTGGCATTTTACATTATAATGACTAACGAAAGATATAGTCATGCATTTCTTTTGTGTGTACTATTTGTCAGTTTTTTCTATGAAAATCAGAGGAAGTGTATTTGAGATGATTAGTACTTAAATGTAGGAAGGATATGTTAGAAGGTATTAATAATTATTTAAAACTATATTAGGTATTAAATGGAGAGCAAAACTTTATATTGATTTGATAGTTACCAACCACATTTAGTTACTCAGTTCAAGTGCAATTTTATTTATCCCATTATGAGACCACAATCTGGCAGGCTCAGCAAGCTTCACCTACATGACTACCTGATTAAAAAATTGAATTGATCAACAAAATGTATTAATTATGTGCTTCAGCAAATTACAGTGCCTTCATTAGTGCCCATCTGATCCAACTGAATAAAAATGCATACTTTTCAAAATACAAATTTAAAACTTTCTTTTAATACTTCACAGTTGCTATTTCAAATATTGTGTGTATGCCTTAGCATCTTTGCATAATAAGATGATATTTGGCACTTCTCTTTCTTCTTGTAATGAGTATTTGGGAGTGGTTATTATTTGGGCATTCATATTATTAATTTCATTTAACATCACAACCTACAATGTATATATCTTTTTATTTATATTTGCAGAAAAGTAGACTTACAGAATATATGTAATTGGTCCAAGGGCACACAACAGTCACTTTTAGAGAAGTATGTTGTTACAGCAGATTCAGGAAAATGTTTCTCAAACTATCTATACAAATATGAGCTATAATTGTATATCTTAGGAAACTGTTCTTTCAGTTCACTTTGAATTATTTCCTATAATTCTTACATCAGACATTAGTGTTCCATGAAGAAGGTTGCTTATTGGAGCATCTGGGTGGCTCGGTCGGTTAAGTGGCCAACTCTTGATTTCAACTCAGGTCATGGTCTCACGGTTTGTGAGTTTTAGCCCCACATTGGGCTCTGTGCTGACAGTACAGACAGTATTCTCTCTCTCCCTCTCTCTCTGACCCTTCCTCTCTCTCTCTCTCTCTCATTCTCTTTCAAAATTAATAAATAAACATTTAAAAAATCAGCTCTTAAAAATAAAGGCTGCACATTTTAGTCACTCTTTTATTAATTTATCTTCTGCTCTTTATCTCTCCACTGACAATGGAGGATTCATTCTTTCTCGTATCCGAGGCAGATCCTTTCATTATGAAGATGGTGTCTTCTCTCCATCTTCTCAGTGACCTCAATATAATTCGCTTTCTTTTAAATCTTTCCTGAGTTTTGTAAATCTTTCTACTGAAACATTTGACAGTTATTTAGGGATTCTCATCTCAGAACAAGCCAATAACCATAGAAGCAACATTCCCTAGATTGACTTCTATTACTACCTGATCTCTATTCATACATCTAAATGTAAGCTTCTAACAGGATTTTCCTGTAAATGTTGTATTCATTTACATATTTCCCATTCACATTTTCTTCTCATCTAGCCTCCCATCTAATCCTTCAAAGCCACTCATGCTATGATAGCTTTATGATGACTAACCAGTTACCTCATCAGATGAATACTCCTCATTTCTCAAGATCTTTTATTTCAGCCACATTAAACCCAGTGCATCATTGCCATCTTTCAAAAACAACTTTATTGAAGTATAAATAACACACAATAAAGTACACATTTTTAAATTACAGAATTTGGAAAGTTTTGGTATATGTAGTATGTATGCATGCAGAACATCACAGAAATCATGATAATGCATATATCCATCATGCCTATATGTTTTCCTCTCTGCCTTTATATTTCCTTCTTGCCATTCATTTTTCCTTGCACTAACACTCACACCTGCATTCCATCCCTAGGATAACAGTGATATGCTGTCACAATAGATTATTTTTTTAATTTTCTAGAGTAAGGTATACATAAAATTATACAGTACGTCTTTTTTGTATGGCTTCTTTCAGCATGATTATTTTGAGATTTTCCATGTGAATATATATATCAATGTGTGAAATATATATCAATATTTCAATTTATTTCATTCTGAGTACTGTTCCATTATATAATGCCACTGTTTGTCAGTTTGCATGTTAATGGATATCTGAGTTATTTCCAGTTTTGAACTGTTACAAATAGAACTGCTGTAAACAGTTTTCTAATGTTTTTATATATTGGGGTGCCTGGGTTGCTCAGTGGGTTAAGTGTCTGACTCTTGATTTCTGCTCAGATCATGATCTCACAGTTCGTGAGTTCGAGCCCCACATCAGGCTCTGCACTGATGGTACCAAGCCTCCTTGGGATTCTGCTTCACCTTCTCTTTGCCCCTCCCCTGCTTCTGCTCTATATCTCAAAATAAATAAACTTAAAAACTAAATTAAAAAAATTCAGTCTTTATATAGACCTATGCTTTTATTTCTCCTCAGTAAATACCAAAAGTGGAATGGCTTCCTCATGTAGTAGTTGAATGTTCAACTTTATAATACACTGCCAAACTGTTTTCTAAATAAGCTGAAATAAGCTGTAGTATTTTGCATTCCTATCAGCTGAGTATAAGAATTCCAGTTTCTTTACACCCTCACTACCGCTTAGTGTGGTCAGTCTTCTTAATTAAAGTCCTTTTTATTGCATGTGTTATGGTTATCTCCTATGGTAGTATTAATTTACATTTCTGAAAGAATAATGATATGTATTTTTATATCTATAAGCTTATTTTCCATCTATATGCATTCTTTGATGGAGATTTTGTTCAAATGTTGGACCGTTTTTAAATTTTCTTCTTTGTTTTCTTATTACTGAATTTTGAATATTTGTTACACATTTTTATTAGCTATATCAACTGCAAATACTTAACTCCCAGCCTGTAGTTGATCTTTTTATTACCTTACACTGTCATGAAGAGAAGTTTTTTCAAAACTTTATGAAATACAGTTTTTCAATTTGTTTTCTATAGATCACCCTTTCAGTGTTTTATCTATGAAATCCTTGCCTAATCCACAGTGACAAAGATTATCTCCAGACTGCAAAAAATAGCATTGAAATTAAACCTGCAGTGACAGATACAATCCAATTTTAATCACACAAAGAAAAAAAAAAAAGAGTAAAGAAAATAAACAGAACCTCAGTAATATTGGAATAGTCTAACATATGTGTGACTGAATTCAAAGTAGGGAAGAGACAGAAAGATGAAAGAACAGACGATAGTATTTACTGAAATGATTGCCAGAAATTTTCACACTTTTTTAAGAAGCATAACCCACAGATCCACAAAGTTCAATGAATCACAACAAAAGATAAATAGGAAGAAATCAGTTCAAGGCACATGAGAAGAAAAAAAAAAAAAAGGAAAAATACCAGCCTGTGTGTGGGGAAGAGAACCACTTTAGGTATAGAGGAACAAGACTGGAATCATCATGGATTTCTTTTAAGAGTGTAAATAAATGGAAGAGCATCCTTAAGTGTTTGAGAAGGAAAACTTTCAACTTAGCATTCTATAATTAGTAAAAGTAACTTTCAAAACAAAGACAATACATTTTAAACAAGCAAAAGCTGAGAGCATGAATTGCCAGATGTGCTATGGTAGAAATGTTAAACTGTTCACGCAGAAATAAATATTACTAGTAAAAAACTGAACTGTCACCAAAGAAGAATTTTTAAGTGCTGGAAGTGATAAATATGTGAGCAAAAAAAAAATTTTTTTTCTTCACTCACTGTTCCTAAACAATAATTGTTTATTTGTAGCAAAATCAATAACTATATATTATGGGGTTTGAAATATGAAGGTAAAATGTTCAACAGTAGCACAAAGGGTTGGAAGAGAGAAATAAAATATGTTACTTTATCATGCTTGAATTATATATGAAGTAGTTTTATATTATTTGAATATGGAATGCCATGTGTAATGTGTGTGTGTGTGTTTATAACCACCTCAAAAAATCAAAGAGATGTGGCCAATAAGACAATTGTGGGGATAAAAAAAGAGATACAGAAATGAGTATTCTTAATTAATTTAAATTCTGGGAGGAGGGGCGCCTGGGTGGCGCAGTAGGGTAAGCGTCCGACTTCAGCCAGGTCACGATCTCGCGGTCCATGAGTTGGAGCCCCGCGTCGGGCTCTGGGCTCATGGCTTAGAGCCTGGAGCCTGCTTCCGATTCTGTGTCTCCCTCTGTCTCTACCCCTCCCCCATTCATGCTGTCTCTCTCTGTCTTAAAAATAAATAAACGTTGAAAAAAAAAGTTTTATAAATTCTGGGAGGAAAAGAAGAAAAAGGTACAGTGATGAAACAAAGTACAAATAAAATGATAGATATCAACCCAGCCACCTCACAATAAATACGAATGACCTAAACACTCTAAATAAAAGATAGAGATTTCCATAGTGTGTATACTCAAGAAAAAAAATGACTGCTGTCTATTAAAAACAGGAAAGTAAAGTATGGAAAGAAGTGTATTATTCAAAATCTAATCCTCAGAACAGGGAATGTTACCAGATATGCAAAGTGGCATTTCTTACTGATACAAAGTTTATTTAGCAGTAAAACATAGCAATTTTAAATGTGTATGTACTTAATAACAAAGTAACAAAATGTATGGAATGATAACTCACAGAACATTAAAAGGAAAAAATGAATTATAGTTTAAGATTTCTTCACAAATCTCTCAGAATGAATAAAGCAATAATCAGTAGGATATAGAAGACATTAATAATTGTCCATCAACATGAGTAGATTAATATTTACAGAAAAATTCACTCAAACTAAGAAGAGCCCCTGCTCTATTTTCAATTGCATATCATACTTTCACCAAGGTAGTTTCCATAAAAGAATTTTTAATAAATTAAAAATGATTGAAATCATATACAGTATGTTTCTTGACCACAATGGAAAGAATCAAATTGAAATAATAATGATTTAAAGTATATATTTGTCATTCAGATTTCTGGGATTAATTTTGTTTCTTGGATAATCCTATATAAATTAACATCGAAATATAAAAAAATACATGATTACATTCAATTATATTGAAAAGTGAAAAAGTCTGAAACTCAGGAATTTTATTATGCATTATTAGAATTCACAAAAAAATATATCCCATAATACTAATTGAAATATAAAATGGTAAATTGCATGTAATATGTTTTTTATATTCATGTCACCAGTGTAGTATACCAGTTAAGGGCATAGACACTGAAGTCAGATTATCTGATTCTTAATATTATCATGAGCTAAATAAATTGCTTAATCCACCTGGTCATATTTTTTTTTTTCATTTGGAAAATGATATTTGCAGCTACTTTTATCCTGAGGTTCTTTTTAGAATTGAAATAAAATCTATGCTCTGCCTGCACATTGATCAGAATATAGTTGATCCCTAGCACAATTATATTCTATTAGTAGTCACATAGGAGCAGCAGTGTTAGTAGTAGAAATATTGTGCTAGTATAGCCACATTATTACCATTTATATGCAATTTGCTTATAGACTAGTAAATTTCTCTAATAATAATGCCTTCCTGTATGTGTTTTAGGTTCGTATTTTTAATGACTGCAATTTTCTCTTCGCTTTTGCTTTCTATTGAATTTCTTCTTTCATTCATTCATATATATTTATGTAAGTATATATATATATATATATTTCCCATGATGTGCTGACCATGTATTAGATGCCTGAAATATAAAGATAAAAAGACAAGTATGGTTTCTGTCACAGTATTGGAGGGGGTGAAAATAAATAACAAGCAAATAGATGCATACTTACATACTATAAGGTTCCCATATGTGTTATGAAGGAGGCAAAGAAAGTGCGTTGTTTGAAAATGACTGAAGAAAGGAAATGACCTAATTTGGAACAGAATCATCAAGGTAGACTTCTCATTGGAGATGCTGTTTAATCTGAGACCAAAAAGTAGAAAATGGACATGGGGGACTTTTCAGGCACAAGGAGGTTGTGTGACAGACGCTCTAGGACAGCAAATATTAATGCTGCTGGAGGGAGAAAATTCAGTTCAGATATTTTGGAGGTAGGAGATAAGGTTGGTATCTA
The DNA here is from genome assembly GCF_014898765.1 of Herpailurus yagouaroundi. Classification (NCBI taxonomy): domain Eukaryota; kingdom Metazoa; phylum Chordata; class Mammalia; order Carnivora; family Felidae; genus Herpailurus; species Herpailurus yagouaroundi. The sequence continues at coordinate 44,365,546 of NW_024412405.1, read as the reverse complement.
ATACATTGGGAGTCACAGTATCACTAGATGGTATTTAAAACCTTTGGAATGGATTTTGGAAAAAGATATTTGAGTGACATGGGACAGTCCACTGATGAACTCTCACTTCTTGGGATCTGAAAGAAAACTAAAGGATTTCCCCCTAAAACAACAACAACAACAACAAAACTGTTGTTAAGATAAGGCAGAAAAAGCATAAGAAAGGCTAAATAACTACTATTGTGCAGCAAAAAAATAATTAAAACATAAAAAAGACATAAAAACATTTTTTCTGAGAAATATAAATTAGAATCTTTAATTTCCTGAATATTTATTTCTAGTACATAATAAAATGATCCATATACATATATATATATATATATATATATATATATATATATGTGGTTTCAAGATGAATAATTTACCTTTCAATATTCACTGATTAAAACTTTATTTTTCCTAGGTTTTTTATTTTCTGCCTTGTCATTTTAATCCTTATTTTTGTCTTCAATAGTCATCTCTATCAAGATGACTCTTTGTTTCTCTTTTCCTAACGTTTTCCTGACTGCCAAGGTGGAATTTCTAATAGCCTACTTGGTGTCTCTGACACATAAACATGAAAATAAAATGGTGAAAGCAATGTTTTACATCAGGCAGATAATTTATTTTTTTTTATTTTTTTTTTAACGTTTTATTTATTTTTGAGACAGGGAGAGACAGAGCATGAACGGGGGAGGGTCAGAGAGACGGAGACACAGAATCTGAAACAGGCTCCAGGCTCTGAGCTGTCAGCACAGAGCCCGTCGCGGGGCTCGAACTCACGGACCGCGAGATCATGACCTGGCTGAAGTCGGACGCTTAACCAACTGAGCCACCCAGGCGCCCCAGGCAGATAATTTAGAATAAGAACCTCTTAACAAGTTAAAAGTTTATTTAGATATTTAATATAATTTCAGAGTGCTCTTGGGTAATCATTCTGAGCTCTAATAAGGTAAAGTGTTTATATAGATATTTTAGCTGGTTAGCCCAGAGTGATCAATTCACTTTTGTGTCTTCACATTAGATAACATATATACATATTTTGGCATAAATTATTCCTAAAAATCCCCTTTCTCCAGGCTTCTTAGTATATGCCTTCTGTTACTATTAGGATGATGATGTATCTGTCTGCTTACTTTGTTCTCTGTGAATTTTCACCACTTGCTGGTTTGCTTGATTGATACCTTGGCAGTTTTTCGTAAAATACCATTTCCCTGACTACAATATCCAGTTGTTTCCATAACTTTTTCATTCCCATAATCACTTCTCAGCAACCACTTTTTTTTTTGACAAATTGTCTTACAATAAATTTTTATTGTCAGATGTCTTAAAAAAATTGCATTCTGTATAAGCTCTGTTGCAATCAAGTTTATAAATAATACACATAATATTAGTGGTCTGAGATTACCTTTAATGCATTATAGATATTAATTTCAATGAAATTGTTATTTTCTTATAATGTCCATTGACTTCTCAGGTGATAATCTGAATATCTTTTTTTGAGTTTCAAATGAAATATATATAAAACATAGCATATCATCCTATTTGTTCTCATCCATTCCCACACATAACAATTCTGGAATTCTTTATTTTCATTATTTTTGAATAAAATCCTTACTATCTCAGAAAAATTATCTTTGTTTCTCCTCCAACTTACATTAATTTTCTTATTCCAGAGTGTAGGTTCTTTCCACAATTCTGTCAAATAAATCATTCTAAAAACCAATTCCAATCATGTTCCTGCATAGGAAAAGAATGAAGATAAAAATTGAATAAGGATTTCATTGGTCCTTTGGCATTGGGCTTATCCTACAGATTTTGCAATTCCTATACAGGTTAAATTGCCTCATCCATGGCCCTTTTACATTTCTATTATGGTTCCTTGTAAAGGGAAGAGACAGTGTTACTATTGTCTTACATAAACAACAAATGGACATTCATAGGCTTACCAGTGACTGGTAAACTAATTCTATCATCAAAACTAATTTTTCTGCACATCATTAGGGAAAATCAAAATGCCATATATCTATAAATTTGTTTTTTGGTTTTCTAAAAAAAACTTAATTTATAGTCTGAATATATGAGAGAGGTATTTATTATTTCATCTTGTAGCCAACTCATGTAGTTAGTGGTTATGTTATGAATATTGGATGGATATGGATGGTTTTAGGGATGGGACATAGAAGTAGTAAACCTTGAAGAGGGAAGAGCTCAGATTAGATGGTCATAAAAAGACAAAACTAGTGTATTTAATAAAAAGGCAAAATAGAGTTTTAGCAAGAAAGAATTCATTCAAGAGTGAGCTCCCATGAATTCTAATAGGTTTCTGTTTTCAGCTTTCCATTAGTGTCCTTGAAAATAAGCCCCCCATGTTCTCAAAGAGACACATAGCAATCTTCCCATTAGTCCCTAATGTATACCGTCACCCACTTGACCTTATGGCTCATATTTGCTCTGTTGAACCTAATGGCAGTTTGTTCCCATAACATGTTTAACATTTTTCATTATTCTTTTTTGCTTATGTATTTATTTCAAATTATCATTCTTCCATTACTTGGTAAATATCCTTACCCTTCAAAATACATCTCAACTTTTACTTCCTTTATGAGTAGATCTCCATATAATTTATCATCCAAATCAGTATACTTGACAGTGAAAAAAAGTATTATTAATAATACTGGTATGATAACCACCTTAGTGATGATGTATACCCTGATAAACTTACAACCCCACCCCTTTGCCATGTAGTTGACATTTTTAAACTCTTTCAGCCCTCAAAATATGTGAAAAAGCTATGTGATTTAGCTTTGCAGTTGAAAAAGTGTTAACTGTATAATTAAAAAAAGAAGCACTTGCATTTTTCTCGGTATAGGTGCTAGAACAAATACATCATGTTACAGCTGGAGTTGAATCATGTAATATTTGATATCTTAGTGACTTGTTCCTGAACAATACAACAGTAGAGACTCATTTTTTCAGGTGAGTATCAAAATAGGAGAATAGAAAATTTATATGGCTGTTTTCCAACTCTCACAAATGTTGCCTGAATATAATGACCTTTGGAAATGTTCCTTAAAATATCATGCCTTTCTCTTACTCACATAAAATTTTAGCAGAAGTGAGGCCCGATGTGTGATTTTTGTGTGTAACTCTTCTGGTTCTAAAATTTTTAAATATGTCTACATTGTTACGACTTTTTATTAATATTGCAAGAATAATTATCAATTATTTATTAAATAATCTAGATAATGTTCAGTATTTTGGGAGGATATGTTTGATGGTTTTGACATAGACATATATTTCATTTGGGGTTAATAATTTAACATGGACAGATAAGAAATAGAGTTTGTAAAATACCTTATTATGGAAAGCATTTTCACAAATCCAGAAGTTATATTAATGCTAAAAAAATAGTAAATATAACCTTATGTTGTCTTTTAAGTAGCTGAAATATATTTTCTAGATCACATAATTTAAAGGAAAACTGAACTTAAAATAAATGGAAGCAATGTTTAAAAATATACAGAAATTTATTTTTTAAAGGTTAGTAAGATGATAAGATGATCAAAATACTTCCAAAACCAAAAAGCTAAATATCCATTCATATATTGTTGAATATTTTGTTTGACTTTTAAAAACTCAATAAGATACATGAAAGTATTGTGGATTTGAATATTTGCATATAGTATAATTGAAAAATATTTTCATAGCACAGCTTAAGAATGAAGCCCCTGAGACTTTAGGAATAAGTGTAAATATCCACTAAATGATGGATCCATGTAAGTGGTAAGATTTTGAGCATGTGACACAGTGATCATTGTCGCTAAAGTGCAGAGCTATGTTCTTATTAATCAATTTTATTCCCAACTAACACTTTCACATTTATAGCCAAAGAGTATTTTACAAAAAGAAACTATGAAATATTTTACAAAAAGTATTTTGTCCTGAATAACACATGTTAAAAAAATTATCTGAACAATACATAAGTAGCCTAGGCTCAAAAACTTCTATACAGCTCTAGGTTAAGAAAAGGTCTTTAAAAGTTTATCTTCTGTACATATTCTTAGCTTCTTTAATTCCTCTGAGGTTTTATATTTTGCTGTTTTATCTTTTTTGACTTTCTTCCCCTGGACCATTTACTAATAGCACACAGAACACAATTTGAGAAATGTGGACATAGTAAAATACTTACAAAAGAGTCATGACATTGGATCAAGGCCAATATAGAATAATGAAAGGAGTGTCAAACAGTATTCTTGTGGTGTCAAATTATATCCCATGGTGAAATCCCATACTAAAACGTTTTGTATACTTAAAAAAGAAACAAAACAATCCTGCTTACTTATAAAGCATCCAATCGTTGATACTATGTCATATACACAAAGTTTGGTTCTTCTCTGTTGATAAAAATTTATAAACAGAATGCTTAAATGAAACACAGAGTCATTTTTTAGAGGGTATGTTTGATATTTTTATACTTGTGGAGTGGTATAAGACTGCATCTCATCAAGAATACTAAACTAGTTAAGCTATTACAACTCTATGCTCAGGGACTCATATACCCTCTCTGTGACTGCTGCCAAAAGATACACAACTGTGAGTGTGATAGGGAAGATTTCCACGACCCCTTAAGACCCCTTAAAACTGCTGATCATTGTAAATCATCGACACAATACAAATATATATAATAAGTAAGTCTGGTTTTAAAAGGTGAGAGGATGCCCTTCTATTAGTTCTTATTTAATTGTAGTAGTTCTAAATATCTATCTTAAATCTGAGAAATCCAGTTCGCTGTTTGCCAATAGTTTCAACTTAAAACTGCACACTCGGTATTTTTTTTTTCTAATCCTGAAGATGGTGATGCTAGTGATAATAATAATACTGGTGATGTTCATAATCATCAACACTTATTTTTCCCTATACACTGACACTTTTCTGGTTAGTGTTTCTAGATCTACACTTTCAGAATGTATATATGACTTTATCACCTGTACTCTAATAATGAAACAAACTGCACTTACTTGTTATCTCTAATCTGAACTATAAAGCACTTTCAAACCGTTTAAATACCTTCCACTCAGATTTCTACATGCAGTGGTCACGTGAAATGAGCACAGGAATTTCATCAGAAAACAACTGAATGATCTTTATCATATGTATCCTTTCAATTGGCCATGGTTCTCTTTCTGAGTCCCAATTTCTGCCTCATTTGTGAAGTGTAGCTACTTCTGTTACAGTGAGATACATAAAGTAAGATATTAAATATAGGTGCCTAGGGCATCTGGGTGTCTCAGTCAGTTAAGCATCCGACTATATTGCCTCAGGTCTTGATCTCATGGTTTGTGAGATCAAGCCCCATGTTAAGCTCTGCACTGATAGCAAGGAGCCTGCTTGCGATTCTCTGTTGCCCTCTCTGCACACATGCTCTCTCTCTCTCATTCTCTCTCTCAAAATAAATAAGTAAACATTTAAAAAGTAGATGTGCCTGATGGTTTTCTGCACATATTGTGCACTTTATAGAATGTCTAAAAAAGTTCGTATTTCTTCTGTATTCACAGCATCATTGAGTTCATTGTCAGTATAATTAATTTTCTTTATCATCCATTAGTCTTTCTCCTCCCCGCTTCCCATCTCTCCAGTTTTACACCTGAAATTTAATTTTTTATGGATTCCCTATTCAAGTATTGTAATGTAGGTATCCATTATCTCTTTCTAACTAACAAGGTTTTTTTCCCCCTTAAACTTCCTACTTATGCTATTGGCAAAGATATTGCCTAGTCCCCCAAATTAGAAATTTCCTTTTGACTTATTTTAAAATTGTATTTTTAATTTTAATTTAGTGGCTCTAAAACCTGCCTGTACTTAACAAACTTAAAAGAGAGAAACAAAAAGCACAAAGCGATGCTAAGTGAGTCAGCTCTAAGACAAACACCATATGATTCCACTTACATGAGGAACTAGTCAAATTCATACTGATGGCAAGTAGAATGGTGGTTACCTGGAAGTGAAGGAGGGAGGAATTGGGAGTTATTATTTAATGGGTACAGAGTTGTAATGTTGCAAGATGGAAAGGATTCTAGAGATGGATGGTGGTGATGATTGCACAGCAATGTGAGTGTGCAGTATGAGTGTGTTGTACAACAATGTGAATCAATGCTGCTGATCTGCACACTTCAAAATGATAAGATTGTAAACGTTATGTTCTATGTATTTTAACGCAATTAAAAATGAAAATAATAATACATAAGATTAAATTATTGACTTTTTACCTGTACCCAAAAGGAACCCCAATCAATTGAATTACTTACTTTGAAGGAATTACAATAAAACCACTTAAAGGTGGGAAAAAAACATGCAAAGCAAACCAAAAGAAACAAAACAAAACAAAAAACAACAATTCTTAGAACCCCATTCAAAACAATTCAGTCAAATTCTGGGTGGTGGTGAGGGCATCAGTAAGTATTAAATGTCTCCGGGTATTCATTATGCAATCAGGATTGGGAGACAGTGCTTAGCCCTTTTCACTTCTGTTTCCCTGGTGCACATTCAGATATAAAGTCCTATAAAGTCCTATGAAGTGAGTGTATTTTCCATTGGATTAAGAAATTTTACAACAACAACTTTATCAGCCATTTTAGTGCCTGAAATATAGATGTTGCTCAATTAATACTGTCATGTTTAGTTAATATGAGAGGTCTCCCATCCAAGTACTAACCAGGCCCGACCCTACTTAGCTTCCGAGATCAGATGAGATCGGGCGCGTTCAGAGTGGTATGGCATTGAAGAGGGCATCTTTTGGTATGAGCACTGGGTGTTGTATGGAAACCAATTACAATAAATTTCATATATTAAAAATAAATAAATAATAAAAAATAAAATAAAATACAAAAAAAATGAGGTAACATCTTTTTTTTTTAATGTTTATTTAGTTTTGAGAGAGACAGAGACAGAATGCGAGTGGGTTAGGGACAGAGAGGGAGACACAGAAGCAAAGGATTCTCCAGGATCTGAGCTGTCAGCACAGAGCCCGAAGCGGGGCCAGAACTCATGAGCTGTGAGATCATGACCTCGGACACAACCAACTGAGCCACCCAGGCGCCCCTAGAGGTAACATCTCAAGGATCAAAGTGATGAGTTCTGTTGTGGGCAAGTGGACTATGCATGTGAAAATATTTGGGCTATTTTGGGGAATTTTGGCGTAAAGTACAGAAAAAAAAAGACAGTAGCTAATGACACAAATTCAGGCAAAATTTATATTGGGAAGACATTTTCAGTTTTGATACCTTGTGATATTATAAAGAGAATATCAAGAATGAGAAGAAAGGGAATAAAAACTAAAACATCCAGATAAATTAAGGGCTGCCATAATTTAAAGTATTGGACCTGGAATCAAAAGCCATGTGGTCAGGTATTGTAATAATCCATGCAGTAATTTGAGCAAAATAAGCATTCTTTCTGAAGCTAGTTACTTCACTCGCTAGTATTTGTCAGAGCTTATGTGAAAAATGTGCATATGATAAATAAATGTTGATAATAAACACTTTAAATGTACTTACTTTTTAGTTATTGAGGTGAGGAATAGGCAGGATTATATCCAGGGAAACAATATCAAGAAAGTACAAAATGCTGTATTTTTTTCTTTGATACTCCCTTCATTGTTATTGTTCCAGGCAAAATAAGGAGATAGGAAAACAAAATACTTTTCTAGAAAAAAATTAGTCATTGCTCCTGGTTGAATCCATTTCCCAAGAAAAGGTGAACTAGAAAAGGCAAAAGCTGCCTTTGTAGAATATAGATAGAGAGCTGATAAAGGATACATGATACATTACATTAACATTTTTTTTTTTTTTTTTTAGTATTGGAGGTTTAGACTCATTGTCAGGTTAGTAGGCAAAATGCAATAAACCATTAAAGACAGAAGAATGATGTGCTCTTTTTTAATGATCAGATTGTGCAAGATTTCTTTTTTCTTTTTTCTTTTTGTAAGCATGGAGATTTTATTCAGAATAGTTGACAATATTAATGTAACCCCAAAGAGGCCTTTTGGCGGGGGGTGAGATTCTTTTTTTTAAAATATGATTTATTGTCAAATTGTCTTATATACAACACCCAGTGCTCATCCCAACACGTATCTTTCTCAGTGTCCATCACCCATTTTCCCCTCTCCCCCACCCTACAACAACCCTCAGTGTGTTCTCTTTTTAAGAATCTCTTATGGTTTGCCTCCCTCCCTCTCAGTTTGTAACTATTTTTCCCTCCCCCATGGTCTTCTGTTAGGCTTCTCAAGATCCACATATGAGTGAAAACATATGATATGTCTTCCTCCGACGTATTTCGCTTAGCATAATACCTTCCAGTTCCATCCACATTGCTGCAAATGGCATGATTTCATTATTTCTCATTGCCAAGTAGTATTCCATTGCATATATAAACCACATCTTCTTTATCCATTTGTCAGTTGTTGGACGTTTAGGCTCTTTCCATAATTTGACTAATGTTGAAAGCACTGCTGTAAACATTGGGATACATGTGCCTCTATGCATCAGCACTCCTGTATCCCTTGGGTAAATTCCTGGCAGTGCTATTGCTGGGTCATAGGGTAGTTCTATTTTTAATTTTTTTGAGGAACCACCACACTGTTTTGCATCTACCAAAGTGGATGCACCAGTTTGCATTTCCACCAACAGTGCAAGAGGGTTCCTCTTTCTCCACATCCTTGCCAGCACCTATAGTCTCCTGATTTGTTCATTTTAACCACTCTGACCAGTGTGAGGTGGTGTCTCAGTGTGGCTTTGATCTGTATTTCCCTGATGATGAGTGACATTGAACATCGTTTAATGTGTCTGTTGGCCATCTGGAAGTCTTCTTTGGAAAAGTGTCTATTCGTGTCTTCTGCCCATTTCTTCACTGGATTATTTGTTTTTGGGGTGTGGCATTTGGTGAGTTCTTTATAGATTTTGGATACCAGCCCTTTATCTGATGTCATTTGCAAATATCTTTTCCCATTCCATTGGTTGCCTTTTAGTTTTGTTGATTGTTTCCTTTGCAGTGCAGAAGCTTTTTATCTTGATGAGGTCCCAATAGTTCATTTTTGCTTTTAATTTCCTTGCCTTTGGAGGTGTGTCAAATAAGAAATTGCTGTGGCTGAGGTCAAAGAGGTTGTTGCCTGCTTTCTTCTCTAGGGTTTTGATGGTTTCCTGTCTTACATTTTGGTCTTTCATCCATTTTGAGTTTATTTTTGTGTATGGTATAAGAAAGTGGTCCAGTTTCATTCTTCTGCATGTTGTGGTCCAATTCTGCCAGCACCATTTGTTAAAGAGACTGTCTTTTTTCCTGCTTTGTCAAAGATTAGTTGGCCATACATTTGTGTGTCAAATTCTGGGTTCTCTATTCTATTCCATTGGTCTATGTGTCTGTTTTTATGCCAATACCATACTGTCTTGATGATTACAGCTTTGTAGAAGATGCTAAAGTCTGGGATTGTGATTTCTCCCACTAAGGTTTTCTTCTTCAATATTACTTTGGCTATTCAGGATCTTATGTGGTTCCATACAAATTTTAGGATTGTTTGTTCTAGTTTTCGAAAGAATGCTGGTGCAATTTTGATTGGGATTTCATTGAATGTGTAGATTGCTTTGGGTAGTATTGACATTATAACAACATTTATTCTTCCAACCCATGAGAATGGAATGTTTTTCCATTCCTTGGTGTCTTCTTCAATTTCCTTCATAAACTTTTTATAGCTTTCAGCATACAGATCTTTGACATCTTTGGTTAGATTTATTCCTAGGTATTTTATGGTTCTTGGTGCAATTGTAAACGGGATCAGTTTATTTCTCTTTCTGTTGCTTCCTTATTGGTGTATAAAAATGCAACTGATTTCTGTACATTGATTTTGTACCCTGCGACTTTGCTGAATTCATGTATCAGTTCTAGCAGTCTTTTGGTGGAGCCTGTTGAATTTTCCATGTAGAGTGTCATGTCATCTGCGAAAAGTGCAAGTTTGACTTCTTCTTTGCCAATTTGGATGTCTTTGATTTCATTTTGTTGTCTGATTGCTGATGCTAGGACTTCCAACACTATGTTAAACAATGATGAGAGTGGAAATCACTGTCATGTTCCTGATCTCAGGGGGAAAGCTCTCAGTTTTTCCCCATTGAGGATGATTTCAGCTGTGGGCTTTTCATAAATGACTTTTATGATGTTTAAGTATGTTCCTTCTATCTTTTCTTGAGAGTTTTTAGTAAGAAAGGGTGTTTGTTGTATTTTGTCAGATGCTTTTTCTGCATCTATTGACATGATCATATGGTTTTTATGCTTTCTTTTATTAATGTGATGTATCACATTGATTGTTTTGTGAATACTGAACCATCCCTGCAGCCCAGGAATGAATTCCACTTGATCATGGTGAATAATTCTTTTTATATGCTTTGAATTCGATTTGCTAGTATCTTGTTGAGGATTTTTGCATCCATGTTCATCAGGGATATTGGCCTGTAGTTCTCCTTTTTTGTGGGGTCTCTGCCTGGTTTGGGAATCAAGATAATGCTGCCTTCATAGAATAATTCCATAAGCTTTCCTTCTATTTCTATTTTTTGGAACAGCTTAAGAAGGATAGGTATTATCTCTGCTTTAAATGTCTGGGAGAATTCCCCAGGGAAGCCATCTGGTCCAGGACTCTTATTTGTTGGGAGATTTTTGCTAACTGATTCAATTTCTTCACTAGTTATGGGTCTGTTCAGATTTTCTACTTCTTCCCACTTGAGTTTTGGTAGTGCGTGAGTGTCTAGGAATTTGTCCATTTCTTCCAAGTTGTCCAGTTTCTTGGCATATAATTTTTCATAGTATTCTCTGGTAATTGCTTGTATTTCTGAAAGATTGGTTATGATAAATCCATTTTCATTTGTGATTTTGGGCTCTATTTCTATTTGGGTTATCTCCCTTTTCTTTTTGAGAAGCCTGGCTAAAGATTTATCAATTTTGTTTATTTTTTCAAAAAAACAACTCTTAGTTTCATTGATCTGTACTACTGTTTTTTTTTGGGGGGGTTCTATATTATTTATTTCTGCTCTGATCTTTATTATTTTTCTTCTTCTGCTGGGTATGGGGTTTCTTTGCTGTTTTGCTTCTAGTTCCTTTAGGTGTGCTGTTAGATTTTGTATTTGGGATTTTTCTTGTTTCTTGAGATAGATGGGCAGGATTTCAAGTGATGGTAATGAAGGCAGCTGTGTGGTGAGATGAAGCCACTGACCACATGTGGTTATTGATCGCTTGAAATGTGAAATTGAAATATGCTGTGAGTATAAAATACCTGCTGGTTTGAAGACTTAGTATGAAGAAAAGAATGTAAAAAATATCTCATTAGTTTTTATATTCATTACATTTTGATTTGATAATACTTTAGACACATTAGGTTAAGTAAAATATATATTAAGATTAATTTTACCTTTTTTTCTTTTTAAAATTGTAGCCACTAGAAAAATTTTAAGTCTTCTGTGTGCCTACATTGTATTTGATGTGGGAAATGACATATCTTCTACTTACTTTTATTTTTTTTATAAACAAATACTGAATGTAATGATGTGTGCATCAAATAGCTGATTCATCTTTCAAGTTTTAAATATCTTCTACCTCCTTATCACCTGATAAGATTTAGTTGTAGGTCAAGAGTGACAACCATGATGGTTTGCAGCCACCCTGGTGCATCTTCTCTTTCTTTTGAATGCTGCAGTAAGACATAGTTCAGATAAGAATGTTTGTGTCTGCTTCTTCTGTCTGAGTTTTTACCTTCAAAAGACTCTTCATTTAATCAGCCACAGAAAGTGGAAGTTGGATAGCACTACACGACTTCTCCATGTCAGCTCAGGTTAAAATTTTGTGTTCCTTGCTTTCCTGAATTTTTCATTTTCCACATGCATTTATGCATGTATGCATATATCAGTTTTAAATAAGAACTTATTTATGTATACTAATTTAAAATTAATAATAAAAAATAAGTCAAACTGTTCTTTTAATTCTTTAATGTATGTTCAAATGTTCATATGTATTTTTTAATTCCCTGTGATAAGATACAGGGCATATTACAAATTATTTTATATGCTCTAACAGTAATAACAATATCAAACTATTTTAGTAGTCAGTTTTTTAACTAAACCATATACAATGGGTTCAGTAGTTTACTACTACTACTACTACTACTACTACTAATAATAATAATAATAATAAAATGTTGAAGTTGAAATGGGGAAACCGGATCCTTGCCTGGTTTACACCCTCTAACCTCTGTAGCAGGTTTGGAGATGCATTTTCAGAATGATAAATCACAAGGTTTCTGATCCTGCTTAATAGGAAAATGTAATAACAAATTGTAGCCAATACAAGTGTCTTTGTTAAAAATTTAAATATATTTTATTATTTCCCAAATGTAAGTTTAACTGTATTTATCAAATTTGTTTCAATGTAACTATATATTTTTTTTGTTTTTAAAGTAATTTCCTACTTACCTCAACTTCACTAAACCAAAGTTTATTACTCTCTATCATTGCTACTATGACTGTTTCATTATTTTTACTCTGATAACTCTGATAACTGCTATCTATATTACTTGTTCTACTACTACTACTACTAATGCTATTATAATATTAATTTCATCAGATACAGGTTTATGTTTTTGCCTGACCCAAAAGTTTATACTCTGTATTCAACTACTGATATTATTATTGATATTAACAAAAATCTCTTTATCTTTCGCCCTACACTAGAAACATGCAAAAATATAAACATAATTACATTGTTAAAAGCATTTTGATTAACAAAATAATTGAATCATTCTATAGTCAGCCTTAAAGAAGTAAAAGAAAAACTTAGAAAGAAAGGAATTAAAAGTTCATCATAGAATTAGCAGCCCCTTCTTTCAGTCTGCAAACTGAAACCAAAAGTAAAACATAATTAGAACTCTTATCTACCTCATTTACTTAAGGAGGATATTAAAAATTTTCATTGGGAATATCAACACAATAAATAAATGATAATGCTATAGCATAAGTATTCCAGAGAGTCAATTAATTTCACTCTTTAGTGACCTGTGAAGTTGCATTAATTTAAGAGCTACTTTTTTCCCTCCCTTTGCAAGGATATTATTCATTCATATTTTTTTGTCTTCTTACATTAGCTCTGGGTAATAAATATCTACATTATTTTTTCATTTTTCATTTTATTTTCAGAATCTCTGTTTTCATCTTTTCTTTATTGCCAAGTGTAAGTGAATGTTTAATTTTAGTATTAAATTTATTCTGAGACACATGTCATTATATGAAATAGTTTTACACTGAATGTGATTATGCCAGAGATCAATGTATAATCTTCAATTCTATCTTTATTTCTCTGGAAGTTAAAATTGCAATGACAGAATTCTGTTTTATAATATACAGGAAGACACATGAATTCCTTGTCACTAAAGTCTGTCACCAAGACATCTTAAGAGAGCCTTTGTATTGAATGTGCTGTCTAAATCAGCTTTCCCATCAATTCTGAAGCTATTTGTAGTCAAAAGTAATGAGTGTCTCAGCTGCTACTTCTTAGGGTTCAAAGTAATATATTAAAAAATCAAAGTAAAAGTGCAATGAATAAAAACTCCATTGAACTTCAGATAGCAATATTGCCAAGGCAATTACATCAAATAACAATTACCTTTCTGATGTTATTAGCAATTGTCAATTTAATTTCTTTAAAGGTTGCCACATGTTGTTCAATAATGGATATTAATATACAGGTCAAAGACAAACATTTATCATAGAATACAGATTTATTTGTTAGAAAATGTGAAACAGAGAATATTTTAAAACTTGTTCTATAGATGAATGCAATATTCATGGCACAGAATCTATTAAAGGAAGTAGGTCACAATTTATTCTAGTCATTTATTTTAGCTTTATAAAAAAATAGAGTATCATTCAGAAATGAGGAACTGATTATTAGCCTTCAATATGATAATAGGTTCCCCAGTTAAAAGCACAATTCCTATGAAAGATAGGGAGACAGTTGTAATAGTATCACAAAGATGCAGAAATTAGCTCCATTAACAAGTGATATGGAGCACAGGATTTCAAAAAATTTCTCTGTAATTTAGTCATATTTGTAAAATGTTTAGAAATTACTTTACCACTTAACCCCCAAAATATGATTGAGGCACAAGTTTATTTAAATATGTATTTCCTTATTGGTCAAAGACATCAAGGGGTGTAAAGAAAATCTGATATTGACAGTAGAATTTTGTTATATTACTATCTGGTTTAGTCCCAATGGAAACATGCATATCAAGATTCTGTCATGATTATCTAAATTCTTTTTCAGCTAATTTTCAGGGCCAGAATTTGTTGATGTTAACATGAAATTGTTCAAACTGCACAGATCAATAAATCAAAGACAAAGATCTTCCTATTATAATCATTCTGGACTGAGGGTGAATATGTTGCCTTTACTTACTAAATTACACATATTTTATGTTGTTAGCTTATAGTTGCATTAGAGACTGCTTAGAAAATTCTGCTAAATGGATGACTATATATCTATATAATATATAGATATAAAATTGTATGTAATATATACTTATAAAATCTACAAGATTAATATAAATTATATTTTAATATATAATACATAAATACAGATGATTATTCATGCCATATCCCTTTTAAATATGGTCAAACCATCTAAAAATGCCAAACAAACGTGATTTACCATTCCACCAAAAAGAACGCATGCATTTTAAAGTGGGCCAAATAAAGTTTCTAAAATGTCCTTTAAATTTATAGATAAATTTAGAAAACACTTAAACTTCAATTTAAACTAATATAGAGCTCTTTATATAAATAAATACTAAAACATGTTAAATATATAATTTTTCATGTGATACTGATATTCTTATTCATTGAACTAAATTACAGAAATACCTGTTAAATTCAAATATACAGTTTATGATATAATTAGTGAGACAACAAAAATTATATTATTATAAAATAGAATTTGAGGCCAACATGATTAATGAAATGAGTGTAATTTGAATTGTCAGTGTTAATCTTATTATTAAAGTTTTGCTTGTAATCTATGGTAATTTCCAGAAATTCATATTTCAGGATATCTTCATGTTTTAATAAAAGTTATAAACACTAGGGAACTGTAAACTGTGACCTAGTTAATCCAGTTAACTTATTTAAGACATGTAAGTGGATAGCTAAGGCAACAAGACCTGACCCTTATGCTATGTTTGATAGAATGCTAGAAAATTTAAGCTAAAAGTGTCAACATTGCATGGGTTTCATTAACATAAAGATACAAATTAGGTCAAATTTATACTAATATTCTTGCCTTTCAATACTGCGGCCACAGCCATGAGTATGCTTGGGCTTCAGAAGAGGCTTGCCTCCAGTGTCCTCTGCTGTGGCAAAAAGAAGGTCTGGTTCAACCCCAATGAGACCAATGAAATCATCAATGCCAACTCCTATCAGCAGATCTGGAAACTGATTAAAGATGGGCTGATCACTGTGAAGCCTGTGCCCGTCCATCCCCAGGCTTGGTACCAGAAAAACACTTTGGCCAGCAGGAAGGGCAAGCATAATGGCATTGGTAAGAGAAAACATACTGCCAGTGTTCAAATGCCTGAGAAGTTAAGCTGGATGAGGAGGACGAGAATTCTGTACTGGCTGCTCAGAAGATACTGTGAATCTAAGATTGACCAACGTGTATCACAGCCTGTACTGGAAAGTGAAAGGTGATGTGTTCAAAAACAAGCAGATTCTCATGGAACACATCCACAAGTTGAAGGCAGACAAGGTTCACAAGAAGCTTCTGGCTGACAGGCTGAGGCCCTCAGATCTATGACCAAGGAATATCATAGCACACAAGTGCTGTGAAGAGCAGCTCCAGGCCAAGAAGGAGGAAATCATCAAGACTCTGTCCAAGGAGAAAGAGACCAAGAGATAAAACTTTGTGTCTGTACATAGTGGCCTTAGCAATAACACAGATCTGTTATTCAATAAAACAGATCTTTATCTTCCAAAATAATAATAATAATAACAATACCCTTAAGTTATAGTCACTCGCCATTTGTTATATTAGTGCAAAATCTATTGGGCTTTAACAGGGGATGATCTAGAAAATTCCAGGACCCAAATACATTTCCTAGAATCTCTTGTGGTCATTATTACTACTTGAATATATTCAGACTACCACTTAAGAAAGACACACAAAAAGGGGCACCTGGGTGGCTCAGTCAGTTCAGTGTCCGACTTCAGCTCAGGTCATGATCTCACGGTCTGTGAATGCGAGCCCTGCGTCGGGCTCTGTGCTGACAGCTCAGAGCCTGGAGCCTGCTTCAGGTTCTGTGTCTCCATCTCTCTCTCTGCCCCTCCCCACCTCAAGCTCTGTCTCTCTCTCTGTCTCTGAAAAATGAATAAACCTTAAAAAAAAAAAAAGGAAGACACACAAATCATTCCCTCAGTTTCTTGTTGCTCAGAAGTTTACAATTAAGGATTAGTCTGTTTAGACTTCATCTTTCTAGTCCAACATGTGAAAAGTTTGCAAGTCATCAGTTCTGCCTTCACAGGAAGAAAAAAGCTGAACAATTGAAAGCCAGTGATTTTTCTTAGGTTCATTAGAATATTGTGGTCACAGGTGTCCAAACAAAAATTCTACTGAACAGTATTAAACAAGCAAGGAAGAATTTCTTCAAGATTATTGAAATAGGGGATAGAGTCTAAATTCAACTCCACTGAAACAAACAAACCAACAAACAAAAAACAGAAGTATTTTTAAGCACTGGAGTGAGTTGGTGAAAAAGCTGGAGGATGTTAATCAAAAAGTAAATGTACTAGGAGAAGTTAATCAGTAGGATATGGTGGGCACACTGAATTATTCTGAGTTTGCTAATATTTTTCTGTGCAATTAGACCATCTGAGTTTGCTGTTTGGCACCCGTTGAGTTATACTCTGTATCCTCCTTCAGAAACTGAGAGACAGGGGTCTAACCTCTTTTGATAATTATATTTCAAAGAGATGTTTCCCAGGTCTTTAAGAAGGACATTACTAGGTTGTAAAATTGGCAAGAGTTTGGAAGATTTACATTACTTACAAAGGGCAAAACAAGAATTTTCAATTATAAATATTCTAAAAATTGTTTAATGTTTATTTATTTTTGAGAGACAGAGCATGAACAGGAGAGGGGCAGAGATAGAGGAACAGAATCTGAAGCAGGCTCTAGGCTCTCAGCTGTCAGCAGAGAGCCTGACACAGGGCTCGAACCCATGAACTGTGAGATCATGACCTGGGCCAAAGTCAAACGCTTAACCAACAGAGCCACCCATGCACCCCTGCAATTGTAAACATTCTAAAGTAAATATTGTAGGGGCACGTGGGTGGCGCAGTTGGTTAAGCGTCCGACTTCAGCCAGGTCACGATCTCGCAGTCCGTGAGTTTGAGCCCCGTGTCAGGCTCTGGGCTGATGGCTCAGAGCCTGGAACCTGTTTCATATTCTGTGTCTCCCTCTCTCTCTGCCCCTCCCCCGTTCATGCTCTGTCTCTCTCTGTCCCAAAAATAAATAAACATTGAAAAAAAAATTAAAAAAAAATAAAGTAAATATTGTAAGGAAAAGGAGACCACAGTTCTATAATCAGGAAGAAATCTGTCTATTATTTAGTCATGCTCAGGGGAACATTAAGGCTGTCTTGGTCACAGGAGAAAGTATCACTGAGAGTGTAGGAAACCAGAGAATACAAAAAGAGAGAGAGAAAGCAAGAGATCAGCTCATCTGAAGCATAAGCTGCTGATAGTGCTACCTACAGAGTAACGACATAGTACCTACATAGTAACATAGTACCTACATAGTAACTGATGAATTCCTGGAGGCAGACTGTGTGCACTAGAAATCCTAGCTAAGGCTATAAGACATGAAAATAAAATGAAAGGTGTACAAATAAGGGAGAAATTAAACTGTTTTCGTTCACAGAAAACATGATTATTGAGGTAGAAAATCTTAATGAATCAACAAAAAACTCTTGAATTAATAATTAATTATATTAAGTTTGCATGATACAATGTTAGTAAGTTAAAGTCAGTTGTTTTTCTATACCAGCAATCAACAATTGAAATTCAAATTAAAAAACTTAATACAACTTACATTAGCACCAAAACCAAGGAAATAACATAGGTAGAAAGCCAATAAAATATGTACAGAATTTAAATGATGAAAAACAAATAAAACTATGATGAGGGAAATCAAAGAATATAAATAAGAGATTTTCATGGGTAGGTAGTCTAAATATTGCTACAAAGGGGAAAAGATCATCTCTTCAACAAATGGTGCTGGGAAAAATAGATATCCCTATGTAAAAGGATGAATTCAGACCCGTAGCTAATACCTTACATAAAAATTAATGCAAATTGACCAAAGATGTAAGACCTAAACTTTAATACTCCTATAAGAAAATCTAGGATACAATTTCAGATATTCATATTTGCTGGTGATTTCTATGGATATGACACCAAAAGCATAGGCAACACAATTTTTAAAAAGCGGGTCCACATCAAACTTCAAAAATTTTGTGTACTAAAGGAAACAACAGAATGAAAAGGTAACCTACAGAATGGGAGAAAATAATTGCCAATCATATATTTGATAAGGGACTAATATCCAGAATATATAAGGAACATCTACAACTCAATAACAACAACAAATTAACTCACTTAAAAAATGGGCATAGGATTTTAATACATATTTCTCCAAAAAAGATACACAAATGAAATTTAAGCATATGAAAAGAGGTTTAACATTACTAATTATTAGGTAAATGTAAATTAAACCACAATGAGATATCTCACACCCACCAGGATAGCTGTTATCAAAAGAACTGAAATTAATGTTGGTAAGAATACAGAGATGTTGGAAACCTTGTGAACTGTTGGGGGCAGGGGGATGCAAAAGGTTATAGCCATTAGGAAAAGCTTCCTTAAAAAGTGAAAAAAAAAAGAATAACTAACTATATGTTCCAATAATCTTATTTCTGGGTATATACCCAAAAGAATTCAAAGCAGGATCTTGAACAGTATCTGTATACTTTGTTCATTGTAGCATTATCCACAATATCTAAGAGGTGTAACCAACCCAAATGTTCATAAACAGATGAATGGATAAAAAAATATAGTGTATACATACAATGGAATTTTATGCAGCCTTAAAAAGGAAGGAAATTCTCTCACATGCTACAACTTGGATGATCCTCAGGATAGAATGTTAAGCAAAATAAGTTAGTCGCCAGATAACCATATGATTTCTCTCACATGAAATGTCTCAAATAGAAAAAAAAAATTCATGGAAACAGTAAGTAGAAGGTTGGTTGCCAAGGGTGGAGGGTACAGAAAAGGGTAGTTAGTATTTTGGGTTTATAGAATTTCAGTGTTGTAAGTGAAAAGGTTCTGTAAATCTGTTACACAAAAATGTGACTATACTTCACACTATACTTAATATTATGTACTGAACTATACATTTAAAACCAGGTTAGATGATAAATATCATGTGTTCTTTTCCACAATTTTTTAAAAGATTGGCAAAGACTTTGGGTAAACATTCATCAAAATAAGATGTGCAGATGGTCAATAAGCACATCCAAAAAAATGCTCAACATCACTAATCATTAGGGAAATGCAAATCAAAGCCACAATTTCACACCACTTTATAATCATTAGGATGGCTACTATTAAAAAAGGTAACGAATGTGATGAAGATGTAGAAAATTGAAGCCCTCATTCACTGTTATTAGGGGACTATAAAATGGCACAAATTGTGGAAAATGGTATGATGGTTCTCAAAACATTAAAAATATAATTAATCATATGATCCATCAATTCTGCTTTTGGGCATATGCCCCAAAATTGAAAACAGGGACTCACACAGATAGTTTTATAACTATATTCATAACAACATTGTTCACAAGAGTCAAAAGGTGGAAAGAAAGCAACCCAAGTGTCCATTGAATGTTAATGAATAAACAAATGTGGTATGTACTTACAGTGGAATATTATTTAGTCTTGAAAATGAAGAAAATTCTGACACATGCTACAATATGGATAAACCTTGAAGACTTAAAATAAGTGAAGTAAGTCAGCCACAAAAAGATAAATACTCTATGATTTCCCTTGTAGAGGATCCTTAGAGTGGTCAAATTCATAGAGACAATAAGTAGAATAGAATTACTATGGGCTAAAGAGAGATGTTGAATAAATGTTTTCTACTCTATGTGCTTCAGGATATTTGATAGTGAGGTATACCTTCAGTCAGTATTTAGAAACTTACTTTCTTTCTTTCTTTCTTTCTTTCTTTCTTTCTTTCTTTCTTTCTCTCTTTCTTTCTTTCCCCTTTAGTTTTGATGACATTTCTCTGCACCTCTGAGATAGAACCAATAGTCCCCAATCAGGGCAGAGAAACTTGATATTTGGAGGTTAGGGTCATTTTTGCCCACTCTGGCTGCCACAAGTTATGTGTCCAAGCTGCTTCTGGAACACTTGTTGAGTTGCTACTGTGGCCAGAGGGGTAGAGGAGGGGTAGGTGCTACTGTGCTAAGATCCGAAATTGAAATTAACTTCAGTTTACCATTCAGGCCTTCCCTTAGAAGTTTTAAGCCTTCAGTAGACTCCAGGTACAAAATAATTACATCAGGCAGATTCTGCCATTGCAGTGTTGTATTGGTAGGGAGACACATCCTACTCTACCATTTTCACAGATGAGATCTTTATATACACATAGGTATATGTGTATTCATGTATCCATATATGTATCCATATGTGCCATGTACATATATGTATGTGTGTATGCAGAAAGATCTTTCTATGTATGTGAGTATGTATATATGATGTATACATTTTATGTTTGTATATATAAATGATGATATCTTTACAACTTTAAAGGTAATTTAGAGAGTGAGGGGAAATTTGGAGGAATATAATATAGATAGTTCCTAAAAATTCTTGAAATGTAAGTTAGTCAACAAGTACATCCTGGGGGTACCTGGGTGGCTCAATTGGTTGAGAGTCCAATTCTTGATTTTGGTTCAGGTTATGAGCCCAGAATGGTAGAACTGATCTCCGCATCAGACTCCATGTGCACATGGAGTCTGCTTGGGATTCTGTCTCTCCCTCTGCCACTCTCCCCTATTTGCTCATAATCTCTCTCTCTCTCTCTCTCTCTCTCTCTCTCTCTCTCTCTCTCTCTTTCAAATTAAAAAAAAAAAGAAACTGCATTCTGTGTGTAGCGTACATATTTCCTAGCATCTAGAAGAAATTAGATAATTTGGCAATATGTTGATGAATTTAGGTCATTAAAATCCGGGATTATTATTTATTAAATATTTGAATTTGTATTTGAATGTATGTGTAATCCTCTGATTATGTCTTATTATGATTAAGATGGTCAAAGAAGAGGCACCTAACTATAAGTAGAGATCATTTTATGATGCATTTTTATTTTTGTCCTTGGGGGAGTCTGATGATAAGATTCTACATACTGAATTTCCAGATTCCATATAAATTTCCTTATTATTGCTGGATAACTTTGGTTTGTTGCTTTGCTTCTGTTTTTGAGTATTTATTTTATGCTAACATTTTTACTGCCTATTGAATGACTATTAACACACAGGTCAGTTAAAAGTGTCCATAGAGCACAGAATATTCTGCTAGAAAATATTTTGGAGATGTGCCTACTGACTATTTACATTGGCACTTGCAGTCTGCGGTATAATCAGAATGAGTTAGTGTAATGTTGTACTAAGTAAGCAGGTGGCTTAATTTTGCAGGAATTAAGCAGTCAGTAAAATAGGGAATTTGAATTTCATCCATAAACACAGGAGTTGCTTTAGTTTCACAACATTGCCAAACTTGGAAAGGACATTAGGATTTGTGTGTGTGTGTGTGTGTGTGTGTGTGTGTGTGTGTGTGTGTACACACATAAATGAAAGGTAATAGAATATGAACTTGTTAGAAAATTGCTCAGTATTGCAAAACAGATCACATCTTGGTGATTGAAAGAAATGCTAATATTATGGAATTTATTTCTTCCAACATATGGAACACATTGGAAATACAGATTCAAAAATGTTTTAAGCACATTCATATATTTATAATTTTATATCTAATAGGATATATAGTAAAGGTATATCCCAACAGGTTGCCTCTACCATCAAATTAAAAAAATATTAAAATGATGCTTATATGCATAATGAAATGTATACTTTGTATGCCTCATTTATTTTTTTACTATGTCTTTATAAAATACTAAGTCTTAATTTAGTATGGGGAAAGTACAATGTATTTAGTTGAAGTAATGTGGCCAAAATCAAACACCTAATAAATTGTCAAGTTAGGATTTCAAGCCAGCCTTTCTAATATCAAGGTTCTGTGCTTGACAAGTTATTAATGTTCCCATTTACTTAAGGAAAGTAAATCATGGGGGTAGATGAGTGTTTAAGAGGGCAGTGCTTACGTCTGTCTTGACCTGGAAGAATTTGCTGAATTAACATTTACACTCAGAAAAAATGAACATTATATTTCTAAGCTGAGATGGGGAGAGAACAGTAGAGAGTATCATGAACAGAGAAATTATTATGAAAAAAGATATGCAGATTCATAGTTTTTTAGGAGATGTGCACATAGTCCAAACATATTTTGAAAGGTAATTTAGAATCTACCCTATAACCCAGCAATGGCACTGCTAGGAATTTACCCAAGGGATACAGGAGTACTGATGCATAGGGGCACTTGTACCCCAATGTTTATAGCAGCACTCTCAACAATAGCCAAATTGTGGAAAGAGCCTAAATGTCCGTCAATTGATGAATGGATACAGAAATTGTGGTTTATATACACTATGGAGTACTACGTGGCAATGAGAAAGAATGAAATATGGCCCTTTGTAGCAACATGGATGGAACTGGAGAGTGTGATGCTAAGTGAAATAAGCCATACAGAGAAAGACAGATACCATATGGTTTCACTCTTATGTGGATCCTGAGAAACTTAACAGAAACCCATGGGGGAGGGGAAGGAAAAAAAAAAAGAGGTTAGAGTGGAAGAGAGCCAAAACATAAGAGACTCTTAAAAACTGAGAACAAACTGAGGGTTGATGGGGGGTGGGAGGGAGGGGAGGGTGGGTGATGGGTATTGAGGAGGGCACCTTTTAGGATGAGCACTGGATGTTGTATGGAAACCAATTTGACAATAAACTTCATATATTGAAAAAAAAAAAGAAAGGTAATTTAGAGTCAGATTGTTAAAAGCTTTCATTGAGCTTATAGGATGAAACTTAAATTGTATCATATAGGAAATAACAAGGGATTTAGGAAATGAAAAAAGGCTCCTAATCATAATTCATAACCTTGTAATCTATTCTGTTTGAAATATATTAAAATGTTATATATACATAATATCAATACATTTATGTATATAACCGTCATATATATGTTGATTTGTTTACCCCACAAGATTTCATTTATATTAGATTCAAGCAGTTGCATGACTTTAGATGATGAGTTCCTACGGGAAGTGTTAAGAGACTTTGTGTCAATCAAGTCCATTCATATAAATATGTTTTTTTCTCTTCCACATCTTCGGATACATAAGAGACCCATGTATCCTGTGGTTTAATAGCACAATGATTCAAATTGTTCTTTTAATTGTGTGTCTCAATCATTTTTATGATTTATTGTTTTCTAGAAGAACTAGAATGAGAATCCAACAAGTTAAAAACATCAAAGTCTTTTGAGTCTGACAGAACTTTTTATGAGTCCTGCCTAAGCCCACTCTTTGAATAGGATAGTTAACTCCCCAAAATATCCATTTTTAATCTAGCAAATGGTGAGAACTTACTTCTAATACATGATGTTGCCATGAGAACAAAGAAAGGTGGAGAACACACCATAGTGTGATCAAGGATTATTAGTTTTTGTCTTTCCACCATGCCTACTCTTGGTCATTACTTTGAACTAGGATCAACAATCTTTGAGTTTTGGCTGGAACATGCATGCAGCAGTTTAATCTAGGTTTGATCTAGAGAGGCAAGGCCAGACATGAGGTTTTGTTAGATGAGGGTCATGAACAGAATTTGAATCATTATTTTAAGCCTCTCCCATCGTTAGCAATATAGTTAAGGGTTTTCAGAAAGCAAAGTGATCTTCAAGGTATTGTTTGATAGTAGAATCAAAATGTTTTGGTGTTATTCTCAATTTCTCCTTCCTTTCAGGTAGCTCTAAAATAGCTCTAAGAAGGAATAAGGCTTTAGCTTCCCAAATTGTACTGAATACTGAAATCATGTAGTGAGCTTCTAAAACTCTGGATGACAGGGTCATAGCCCATATCAATTAAATCTTTATGCCTGTAAGTAAGAGCCAAGAATAAATATAAATGTTTTTAAAGACCCCTCTCTCCCTCTTCCTCCTGATGATTTGACTGTGCATCAAAGTTTAAGATTCACTGGCTTTGGGAAATATTCTCTTTCAATTTGAGGTTCAAACTAAGATTTTTATGTAGGCCAAAAACCAGATTAAATTAAATATAGTCAGTCAAGCAATAAAATAAAAATGATGTAAAGTTATTTACTTTTCATTATCAGCTGTTTATAAAGATTATAAATTGTCTTCAAATATTGTCAAGTGTTCTTGTTTATTGTCTAATGTGTGAAATAACATAAAGTTTACATTACTGCACTTGTATATTGTAAACACTAATTTTTAGCTTTCAGGGTTTGGATTCAAATGGGGACAGGGCATACATAAGTGGCAGAAATGTAATGTTGGGCAGACTATCTAAATGCAGATATCTAAGGATGGTCTCGCTGTCAGTTTTCTCATTGAAAATGCAATGTTTCCTGGGTTTTATTCTTCCATCAAATCCAAAAGAAGGCGTGATGACATATAATCATCACCGTTTAGCTAAAATGGCTTTTAACTGTATTCAGCAGGACTTTCTATTAGAAGTTGTGTAATAAACTCCATTATCAAGTAGATATTACCAGAAATCATTATCACTAACTCAAGTTGTATTATTTTGTGAATTCTTCTAGTATGTCTCATTTTGTGATACTTGATTCCACCTAAATTTGTTACTTTCTTCTCTTGATTGTTTCTCTAACACTACCATCACTTAGTTGTCAACTGTAACAGCCTTGTTTATTACATGTACTATTACAGTTTTTCATTATTTAGGCAGAATTTACTATTGCTGAAGAATTAGAAGGTTTGCCCTTATCTCTAAGTTTTATACATACATATATATGTATGTATGTATGCTTCTTTGGTATGTCACACAAATTCTCTTCACTCAATGAGCTGTTGACAAGATGTAGACATTGTGTCAGAAATAGATCTATCACACAAAATAACCCAATTGCCTGCTTAATGGTAAACACGCTGAAAAGAAAATAGTGGAAGCATAGCTCAAGTAATCATATCCAATCATGATCATTATGTTGGATGCCTTTTTATAAGAGTGCTAGGTGGTATTTTTCTCCTTTTTTTTCTTTTTAATGTATGATGTCAATACACATATGCTGTTAGAAAAAAATTACCATATATCTCAATCTAGCAATATGTACTTATTAATTATTTGCAATAAGGACCAAGAATCATAACATGATGACATAATAACCTACACATATTCTATATTTTATTTTATGTAACTTATATTGTATAAGAATCTAAGTCCAGTCACAATGTTGCCATCGAACACTACTGACAAAATATAAGCTCATAATACAGCTTGTATAAATAATTAAAATTTACTACCAAGTTAATTTTAAAAAGCACTTGCACAGTCAGATCATGCTGGTTTTATGAACTGTTTATGCAGCAGTGGGGTAACTTTACGAAATCTATGTACATTCTGAATAAAAAGCATTAAGTATTCATGAGGTTATTGTGTGATGTGTCTGGCAATACAGTGTGCATACATTATATGGATATATAAATTGAACTCAGTGTTTTAAATATAAAACAAATAATGCTTACTATTTACAAAAGGACGCTTCATGCAAATTCTAGAAAATTTAAGTTTTTAAAAGTAACCAGATACAGTATAAAATTGATGGCATATACTACACAATAATTTTAGGAAGTTACTAACTTCCCAATTTTTTACAAGAAGAAATCCTTCAATTTAATTTATTCACATTGCTTTTTGGTGCTCAGTGTAATCCAGTAACTGCCTGAAAAATATGCATGTATTTCTTAACTGATTGTTGGTGCATAGCCAAAAGTGTATATTCACACAAAACAAATCCCTACATTTTAAATTCATGTCTTAACAAAATCATGTCCTACACATTATCCATAAACAACACCTCTGGAAAATTCAGACTTCATCTTTTCTTTTTAAAGTTGATCCATACTTTTTTCTGTATTTTCAGACTTATTATTTTCTTTTTTTTTTTTGGTATTTATTGTCTGTACAGAAGCACTGAGATTTTTTTTTAATATTTATTTATTTGTAAGAGCAAGAGAGAGAGCACGAGTGGGAGAGGGGCAGCGAGCTCGCTAGCTAGAGAATCAGGAGCAGGCTCAGCACTGTCACTGTCAGCTCAGAGACTGATGTGGGGCTCCGACCAATGAATCGTGAGATCATGACCTGAACTGAAGTCAGAAACTCAACTAGCTGAGCCACCCAGGTGCCCCAAACACTGAGATTTTTGATGATTCTCCAGATAGTTTCTCTTCATCAATCATATCTTCTCAACTGAACAACAGATTTCAGATATTCACATAATAACATCTAACTTCTTTTCAATCCCATATCATTTACCACTTTGCATAGTGCCTGATGGGATAAAGTATACATTCTATATTGTTTTCAAATTAATGTCCACCCCTAAACCCATCAATCTGAATTAAGTCACTATTGCATCACCTGTGGTCTATATGCATTTTTAACCTGTTACTAACACTGCTACTGTAAGGCTAATGTCATACACGACAGCTTCAAATCCAAATAATTTTATGCCAATATCACTTTCCATTCTACTTTAATACTGGGATTATTAGAATCACTTTCCGTGGAGAAGTGATTCTTGTAGCATGTATAGAAGTTGAGTCCATCACCTTAATTTTATTAACGTGAAGTACAATCCACTCAGATTACATAGTAACGATAAGTGTGCTACAATAAAAAGTGTGATGTGCAGAGAACATATTACATCGGTGACCAGTACTGACCCCTTGTTGCCAGTTTGTTCCAACCCCTGTTCACAGTATTGCCTTCAGTTTCTGTATCATTGAGACATTTGTTTTGTGAAAGATCTTTCTTTATCCTTATGCTAATAAAGAAGCTCATGTATTTCAAAACAACCACTAAATCCATTTTTGTCTCTCTTGTTTATTTTGAAAGAAAAATCTTTCAGAACTTGTGAAAAATAATATGAAGAGGTCTATCAGAAGCAAATACAGCATTCAATTACCATCAACTTTATTTAGCCAATCCTTCTGGTACATTCAAATCCTTCTATAAAACTTGTAATAAAAGGGTATGATTGGTAAATTTGATAACCTCATAAATTAAAATTCTAGTAAAACTTTTTTATAATTGGAGAAAACATTTTAATTGAATAATTTGTAAACTCTTTGAAATTTCAAAAACATAACTAGTATCAGGACACTCAGTACATTGTTAACAAATTATCCTCATCACAAGGGCCCTGATAAGAGGGAGACAGGAGAGTCAGAGATGAAGAGGGGACAGGATGGCAGAAGCCAGAGGTGACAGAGATTTGAAGATGTCGCACTTCTGTCCTTGAAAATGGAGGAGATTTCTCAAGTAAGGATACAGGCCTCTAAGGCCTGGAAAAAGCAAGAAAAGAAACTCTCCTAGGTTCTCCACAACAGAGCCTGCCAATACATGGATTTTAGGTCTTTTGACCTCTATAATCGAAGGATAGTAAATGTGTGTTGTTTTAAGCCACCAAGCTTATGGTAGTTTGTTACAGCAACAATAGAAACTTAATACCCTGAAAAAGCACTTTGCCATTGTTTCGAAGGTGAGGAAGAAGGTTGTTTAAAAAGTTTTATTTATAATTTTAGCTTTTATTTAATTTTTTAATGTTTTATTTTATATTTGAGAGGGAGAGAGAGAGAGAACACCAACAGGGGAAGGGCAGAGAGACAGAGACAGAATCTGAAGCAGGCTGCAGGCTCTGAGCCATCAGCAGAGCCTGACGTGGGGCTCAAACTCATGAACTGTGAGATCACGACCTGAGCTGAAGTCAGACGCTTAATCCACTGAGCCACCCAGGCACCCCTATAATTCTAGCTTTTTCTTAGCATTTATTATGAGCCATCTCTGTGCTAATCACATATATCAATTCTTCAAAAGGGAAGAGATAAAATTTATCCAAGTTTTATTTTTGTAGCAGTTTGTTCTTCTACCAATTAATAGAACTGAAATGCAGTTTGGTATTTAGATGTGTTTATTATGTTTACTTTTTGTAATCAAGATAGGATGAAAATGCCTCTTTATTAGACAGATGTTTAGGGGCACCTGGGTAACTCTGTCAGTTAAGTGTCTGACTCTTGATTTCAGCTCTGGTCATGATCTTGTGGTTCATGAATTTGAGTCCCACATCAAACTCTGCTCTGACACTGAAGAGCCTGCTTGGGATTTTCTCTCTCTCCCTCTCTCTCTGCCCCTGCCCCACTCTCTCTCACTCTCTCTCTCAAAATAAATAAAAATATTTTAAGAAAAAAAATAGATGTTTAGTTGTTTTGACTACTCTTGGATCTTACTTAGAAAACCTAATCCTAACCCTAATTGTAAATATTCTTGGTGGCATGGTGAGCTTTTATCAGTGCCTTTTAAAAATTCCTCAAGCTCTGGGACACCTGGGTGCCTCAGTGGGTTAAGCTTCCGACTTTGGCTCAGGTCATGATCTCATGGTTTGTGGGTTTGAGCCCCGCATCTGACTCTCTGCTGTCAGCATAGAGCCTGCTTCAGATCTCTCTCTGTCCCCCTCTCTCTCTGCCCCTCCCCCCTCAAAAATAAATAAACTTTCAAAATCATAAAGTAAAATTCCTCAAGTTCTGCAAATTCTCAGATTTTTACAAGATGAACATTTATTTTTGGTCTGAATTTAGTGTATTAAAATTTGATCTCAGAACCTATTAACAGTATTCATTAATGCTCTTTACCTTATAATCTCTCCTTTTCTGCGTCTGGAAACATAATGGGTTGTATTTCTTCAACTCTTTTGAAGAAAAGTATGGCCATTCCATTGGCCAATAAAATGTGAGAATAAGAAATAGCTGTCAGTAAACTATAGTAACTTTAAGTGCCAGTGCACATCTCCCTGTCTAGACACAGGTGAGTCATTGCATGGACACGGGGCCTCCTTAGCCTCCACCCTTAGTCACTTGCCTGTCTCTTTTTAAGCTTGTGTTATAAACAAGAAATAAAATTTTGTTTTCGGCCAGTGAGATGTTGGGTTATATTTTATAAACCACCACATCACAATCTACTCTGATTGATATGCTTCCACCCAAAAGTAATTTCAATGACAAAAAAACTACAGCGTACTTAATCACTCTATTTTTTGTTCTTTACTCTCATTGATTTTATCCATCATCATTATGAGATCTATATTCAATTTTGGGGCGAGGATGATAAACATCTGTTTCCTGATTATCTATAGATTCTCTAAAAAAGAATATATTTTAAATAATCAATAAAAATCAACTGAATTTCTGTTCGTAAATTTAATTTCCTGTGTGAAAATTATATCCCTGGGGCATACCAGCTTAATAAAAGTTTGTTTCCGTTACTGTTCCAGACAGGTTTGCTGTTGGATTTGATATAAGAAACGAGTAAGGAGGGAATATCTGCTTGATCTTCAAATGCAAAGTATAAATTTTAAAGTTATTTGAAGGGAGTAAATTTGAATTAAGAATTTTATTGGAATGTGCATCTGATCTTTCTCCTTGTTTACAACCTTATTCTGTTCTTAAATTTTTGCGAAGCTATAGACCCCTCACGATATTAAATTCTCTCTGTCATATTCAGTGATTTAATGTTCTACCCTTGAATGTTTCATTTCTACAACAGGTGAGTTATGTGTGAGCCTAAGGCAAAGCTCTAGCTTCCTTCTTCCACACGACTTTGCCATTTCCCATTCTCCAAATACACTGAAACACACACTCTGTTTTTCACAAATACACGTACCCACACACAAAAACACAGAAACTTATGACTATATACACAGAAACCTATGTCTATCTCCATTTGTCATTAAGAATTGTATATGATGCCACAAAATTGTACATGATGCCACAAAAGAAGCTCCAGTAGAATACTATGTAGATAATAATACTTAATTGAACTGGTTGATTACATGCTCTTGTATTTTAACATATATAGAATTTACAATATTGTTCTAAGATTACCTGAGACAACAAACTACTTTTTTAAACCATTCTTTGGGTCTTACATTACATCATGCACTCATCCCATCTACACAGGAAAAAGAAATCATGAGGTATTTTTTCAGTGTATGACATAACTGTCTCCCCACTCCATTCTTACTAATATGCAGAGTTCCATATTTTCATTTCCCCACATTAAATGTTTCTTCCCAGATTATATTCTTCATATTGCATTGGTCCACCTACTCCACACTTCATGTGTCCATCATCACTGGGTACCAATGTCAGAAGAAGTTCAATGTGGATTTGTTTTATAACAGTTTTACTGTGATATAATTCACACGCAAATCTATACACCTTTTAAAAATGTACAATTCAGTGATTTTTAGTAAATTCACAGGGTTGTGTGCTCATCATTACTATCTAACATTAGAACTTCTTATCACTGTTTCTAAAAGCCCCCCACACACATTAGTACTCACTTGCCATTACAGTAGTCCCCTCCCCTTTCATAGGTTTGCTTTTGTGGTTTTAGTTACCTGAGATCAACCATGATTCAGAAGTAGATGATTCTCTTCCTGAAGTTTGGGCAAAAGGGAAATAGTAGCCTAATACTGTGTCACAATGTCTATATCATTCCACTCACTTCATCTCATCACACAGGCATTTTATGATCTCACATCATCACAAGAAGCGTGAGTGCAATACAATTTGGTTATTTTGAGAAAAAGATCACATTCATGTATCTTTTAGTACAGTTTATTGCCATAATTGTTATTTTTTACTATTGTTTTTGGTCTCTTGCTCTGCTTAAATTATTACTTAAGATTTACCATAAATATGTATGTACATGAAAAGCAGTGTATATAGGGCTTGATACTATCTATGGTTTCAGGCATCTACTGGAGGTCTTGGAACGTATCCCCTGTGGATAAGGGGGCACTACTGTACTCTCTTGCAAACCAGCCTTGTCGACCACTAGTCTATCTCTATGGACTTGCCTATCCTGGACATTTCACATAAAAGGACTCATGAGCAACTGTACAATTAAAAGCAACTAGACAAATACACTAGATATTATTTATTTTGAGGGAGAGGAGAGACAGAGAATCCTAAGCAGGCCCCGCACTGTCAGTGCAGAGCCAGATGCAAGCTCAAACCGAAGAACCATGAGATCATGACCTGAGCCAAAACCAAAAGTTGGACGCTTAACCAACTGAGCCACCCGGGAGCCTCATAAAATTAACAAAAAATGTAATGTTCCACTGATAGTAGACTTTACCTACATAAACAGTTGATTCCGTTTATATTTTCTAATCTGCAACCTGAAACCTTTAAAATAAGGAATAGTTCTAGACACTAGAATCAATCAATGAAAATAATAGATTCTGTTTAAACAGGCAAGAATACAGATTTTACTAAAACTTAAAGTCTATAATAATTAACTTATTATTATCAGTTATTGTGATAGAGAAGTGGAACTAAATACTTCCATGGGGCAAAGAACTAATGGGAGATATATCTTTTGGTATACCTTGTAACAAACTTCAGACAATATTCAAATACTACCGTGTGATTTTTCTTATGATAAATTATTGCTATTTAGGCTTAGCACAATTTCATTTTGTCTTTTTCAATTTATTCATATATATATACATATATTCATAGATATATACATATATATGTATAAATATATATATATACACACACATATACACACACATGTGTGTGTGTATATGTGTGTGTGTATATATATATATATATATATGTATATAAACAAGAGGTAACTTTCTAGAAATGTTTGAAAAGAAAGATATTGAAATTTTAACCTAAGGATTAATTTATATTTTTAAATGCTTGGAATTAGTTATTTGGAAATTTACCTCCATAGAATCATTCTTTACACTTCTCTGTATAATGCAATAAACAATAAAAATCACATATGAAGTAAAATATCATATTACTTGGTTTATTCTAAGTTACCAATCATGAAATTTGAATATTCTGGAAGAAGGAAAAACTTTCAGAGAAGTCTTAGTTTCACAAAATTGTTAAGGGGAAAGTTATGCTTTTCTGATGATTTGAGTAATATGAATAAGTTATTTGCCCTTAAAGTAGCAGAAAGAATTAATTTTTGAGCACAATGAAATTAAAAGGCTTTAGCTTGCCTGATCTGAACAAAGTAAGATGAATTTTTAATACAGTGAATTAATTAGGCACATAATGAGAAATAGAATATATAATATTTCTAATTCAGATAAATCGCAAAATATCCCAGATCCTGAAAGAAATAAATATCATTCATCATAGACACACCTTAAATTATGTTTATTGGAAAATATTAATGGCAACAGATATAACAGAAACGTTAGATGAATTCTATTGCTGATTTAGTTTCACGAAATTACATTTCATTTTGACCCTCATCTGTAACTTTCTGCAGAGTTAATCTTAGGACATTACTCATTTTTGAAGGTGTTAATGTACCATAAAGGATTTGTATTATCGTTAGACATACTATCTATGCCAGGTGTTACATGTTCTCTGCATCTGCCCTGAAGTTCATTTAACAGCTTATAAATCTTTATGACCATATGATGTGTTTCTGTGATCACTTGCATCCTTAAAAAGATTCTGAAACATATGAGATTAAGTTATTTTTAAACTTTTTTACATAACACAGTACCTATGGATTAATTTTAATACTTTTGATTTACATAATATTTAATTTCATAGTTTGAACAACTTTCAGTGTATACGTATATACATATATGTGATTATATGTTAACATGCAATATGATATAGTGACTTGGGACCTAATCTCTGTATTTAAAGACACTTTACATTTGGGTAGGAGGGAGGGGAAGATGGGTGATGGGCATTGAGGAGGGCACCTGTTGGGATGAGCACTGGGTGTTGTATGGCAACCAATTTGACAATAAATTTCATATTAAAAAATTTTTTAAAAATAAAGACACTTTACATTCCCCAGACTTAGTGCCCTAATCTACGAATCATTGTATGTGAGCTAGATGATTTATAAGCATAGCATTTTTTTTAATTTTTTTGTTCTATGATCAGTACTAAATTGCAGGGTCGCATAAAATGATGTATATTTTATTTCATGTATTCAATACATTCTTTAGCCAATCACAAGTACACTGTATGAAAATATATTTATTTTATTTACATTTATTTTGCATTTCATATTTTATGACAAATATACCTAACCATACATCTTTTTGTGCCAGTTGTGTAGAATTCATATTAACTAGCTGAAGAAATAGAGTCAAAGGAAATTTTCATATAATTTGATCACTCAGGTACCTGAGGAATAGACTCAGGAAAATATTTAATTAAAACTTTTTTTGTAAAAAAAATTATTTGAAAAATATAGGCTAACATCTATATCTAAAAATATAAAACAATTTGACCAATCCTGTTTTATTTTTTTTAATAAATCCTATTTTAAAATAAAAGGCAGATACTGAATTTTAGTCCTTATAATTTATTAGTTAGCAATCTTTTAAAATCTGTTTCATAACCTATTATAAGAGCTAAGAAGTTTTCTCATATTATAGAAACTTCTGTAGATGTCTGGCATGCTTACTGAAAAAACACATTTCTGAACACCACAGCAAACCCACTGAATCAGAATTATCAAGGACATTTGACTATTTTCTCCCCTATCTCCCTTCCCTTTCCCTTTTTCCTTCCCTCCCCCTCTCTTCCTCTCTTCTCTCTGTTTATTCTTTCCTTTTTTCCTTTTTCTTTCTTTCTATGAAATATCCCTGTAGTTCTTACCAACAGCAATATTAAGGAAAACTTCAGATTTAACATTGGAATATTTAGAGTTTAGATAACATCTAGCTTTATGGTACATTTAATTAGTTTGAAAAGTTGTATGCATCATTAGTCCACAGCCCATAACCTTTAAAAATTTTTTTGTCCTTTATAAGGCTCTCAAAAGTTTTCTATCTTTATCCTATATATATATATATATATATATATATATATATATATATATTTATTTTTTTTTTTTTTTTTTTTTAGTTTATTTGTTTCAAGAGAGACAGAGACAGCACAAGTGAAGGGGGAGGCAGAGAGAGAGAATCCCAAGCCAACTCTGCACTGTCAGCACAGAGCCCGACATGGGGCTCGAGTCAGGAAACCAGGAGATCATGACCTGAGCTGAAACCAAGAGTCTGACCCCTAACCAACTGAGCCTCCCAGGCACCTCAATTTTTTTCTTATATTGATGATTATAATAGACTTGTTATAGGACTATAACTCAACTTTTCTATAAGTAAAGCAGATATTCAGCAATGTGTTAGTCACTGACTCTTCTTTTCTGTCAGATTTTTAAAATTACAAGTAAGAAGCAAAGACTCAATATGGCAATATATTGTTTTAGCAGATATCTGGATAAAATTGATAGGCAGTTTCTGTCCTTACTTTTTATTTTTTTTAACAGTATCACAAGGAGAAAATAAGGCATAATATCTCATAAAATATTTTAAGAAAGCTACATTTCAGTATAGATTTAAACTAGTATGAGTGAGTAGCAAGAGTTTCTAGTGTTTTATTTATGTTTATTCATTTAATTCCTGCAATAACTCTGTGAGGTAGGTAGAAACTTATGTCTGTTTTTACACATGAGGGAAGTGAGGCATAGAGACATTAAGAAACTTATTAAAGGCTGTGGCCCAGGCAGTGGAGCTCCAGGGTCTATGTGCATAATCAGTACACTCTATAGACTTTGAGTGTTTTAGCGATGACCACAATCACATATATTATAGTTTAAAAGATAAATTTGCAATGTTGAATGTTCTCCAGTCTAAATTTCTGTTTTTCCTTTTCTCCAGATATTTTTCTAATCATTTCCAATAATTTACTTTTTTCATTAAGAAAGAAGTATATATTACTAATATCTCCAGGTTTTCTTATGATATAAGGAAAACAATTGGAATAAAATTATAGATGTAAAATGATTACTGTTAAGTGCTCATTCTAAATGTTTGAGCAAAACGTTTGGCAAGTTATCACGGGTTTTGTTATCAATTGTTATGTGACTGTGGACCATTTACAGTGATGAGAAAGGAGATTTTAAGTTACTTCATCTTCTTGTAATCTTTCATCTCTAAATTAGTTCTTCTGAGTCCCTCCGTTTTTTAACTCTTTGGCATTACTCTGTTTTGTCATCTGATGTAATAAGACCCAGATTAATAACTATGCAGTTAGTGTTATCTTCTAATTAATTACAAAAATCTAATATATATCCTTAGATACAGTAAGATTTTTCTTCAGATAATGAGACAGATAGTGATAGGAGATACGTATTTGTGAGTGTGTGTGTATGTGTGTGTACATGTGTGTATATATATATATATATATATATATATATATAGATGTCATTGGCTGATAGATTTGTTATCACACTTAATTGCAAGTACACTTATTTATCTATAACCAGATACAGAGAATCTCTTAAAAACATAGCATGGATTTTTAAGCATCAATTATTACTGGATGGGGGATATTGTCCCCAATAAGAGGCTTTCAGTGTTTTCATATAATTTAAAA
The DNA here is from genome assembly GCF_014898765.1 of Herpailurus yagouaroundi. Taxonomy (NCBI): domain Eukaryota; kingdom Metazoa; phylum Chordata; class Mammalia; order Carnivora; family Felidae; genus Herpailurus; species Herpailurus yagouaroundi. The sequence goes on along the minus strand of NW_024412405.1, from coordinate 44,329,515 downwards.
AATTACAAGTTTCAAAAAGGTTAATTTTTAACAATTTTATAAAATTCCATAATAGAATAAGTAGACTTAAGTCCAAAAGAACAGAGTGATAGTTGTATTCATCATATCATGTCTATTCTAAAATAATGGAATGAGGAATATTGGTTAATTATATTCAATCTACTCATTATATTTCATTTTTAACAACTTGTTTTCGAAGTGAAGCATCAGGGGCACAGTGGTAAACAACACTATCAAGACACTGATCCCATGTAGATCATTATTCAGTCTGTGGAGACTAGTAGTAAATAAAAAGATAACTCAAATTTTAATAAATGCTTGTAGAAATTAATTAAGTGATGAAACTTCAAAGGAATGATGATGCTATTTTATATAAAGCAATCTGGAAGCCTCTTTGAGAAAGTGTAATATGACCTGAGACCTGATGAGAATGTTTCAACTGTCAAAGCATGAGTCCGAATTTGAGGGTGGTGCATTATGATAAAGTAAAGAAGAGAGACCAACTGATATGGCTGGAGCAAAGAAAGGAAAAGTAAAGGGTTGAATAAATTGGAGATTTAGTCAAGACTGAGGTTATATTATTTCTGATCGCAAGGGGTGACTTCAGCGTATATGTAGGGAAAATTCTGTGACTTCTCCAGGTGCTATTGGAATAATAGGCTTCTGTGGTTGTTGTTCCAGAAGAGATATTCACATATGCATTGTTTATCTTTTTCTTTTTGGAATGAGAATCTGTTTGATTGTGGTTTTATTTACTGAGATGAAAATGCTGGGAGCAGAACAAGCCAGAAGGAGTTGGATGAGTGGTGAGAAAAACAAAAGCTCTGTTTTGATACATTTTATTTATTTATTTATTTACTTACTTACTTACTTACATTTGTTTTGTTTTGTTTTGTCTTGGTACATTTTAAGTTTGGGAGGTCTATTAGATATCTAACTTGAAATAAATATTAAAATATCAGTTGTGGAACTTAGTGAAGAGTTGGTAGATATAGATTTAGATTTTTAAAAACATCATAAATCTATTTTTAGCTAAAACCATATAATTGTATAACCAAGCTCATGAAGAGAATGTAGAGAGAATAGATTGGGCCCCAAATCAGGCTGGAAGATGGGAGAGAAGCCAATGTGAGGATGAAGGGAGCAGTGAGTGAGGAAAGAGAAACACCAGGAACCTATGTCATCAGTGTGGTGTCAGGGATCATGGGTGATTGTATGTCTCATGTAAACTCTTCCACTCCTAGATCTGTAGTTAATTTGGAAATACATTTCCCACAGATGCTTAATTGTCTTCTAATCTTAATGAATTTTACATGCCAATAGCAAAATGCTAAGGTTTTTAAAAGGTGTAGTTCTCAATTCTACTTTATTTCTTAGTTTTCTTGACTCGTGCCTCTCTGTCAATCTAATGTTTTCTGCATTGAAGGTATCAGGAAAAATAGTTGTAAAGTCTTCATCCTTAATCTATTTATCCTTAAGTCGTTTGATCATTTTGTTCAGAGCTTTTGTTAATCCCTTTTGTACCTATTTGGGATCTAGGAGCAGTAGTTTTGTCCAGTTCTGTAAGTCTCCTGTCTGTCTTCTTTTTAACTATTGAGTCTGCCGATTATTTCTTAGGCCCATCTTTTTCTTGTAATATCTTGCTCAGCATATTCAGTAGCAACCAGAACATATTTTTAACCTTCTGTTTTCTAACATTTTCCCTTAAAGCTTCTGACTGAGGAAACAATATTCTTTCCTACTTAGAACAGACAGCAGTATTAATAATTTTGTCACTACCTGATACAGATAATCATCTCTTCAACATTCAGGAATAATTTTGTCACAGATGTCCTCTCAGATTCCAGGCCAGATATTATTGTTTTGAGAGTTGCACCCTTCTTTTGGTACTGATTTCTGTATCACTTTTCCTCCTATTTTACATGACAGAACTGGTTATAAGACTTTAACCCAAATTCATGGAGGCTGGGGAATTTAGAAAGTGGATGGGAATTTTCTGAGCACTCAGTATTGTCCACATTACATTATAATGATTTCTCCTTTAACTTCTTCCCTTTTCCTTCCTAACTTCTTTCCTTTTTTCGTCCTTTTGGTAGAAAAGAAGAAAGAGCAGGACAGAAGACAGAATCAGGTCTGCATAAGAATGAAAGACTGGGTTCCCAAGAAAATGTGTTTGAGTTGGGGTTACTTATAGGAAGTTGTGGAAAAGCGATAGAATGTAAGCTCAGACTTGAAAGATGAACATTTTATTTTCTCAGGATAGAAAGATTGGATAGAGTAATGATTTCCAAAACTGGCTCATCAAAATCTCAAGTTTCTTTTTTTACAAGTATAAACACCAGTTTTCATCCTAGACCCATGAAATGAGACTTGCCAAATATAGTACTCTGCATTTTATGTTTGCTGAAAATATAGTATCTCCATTTTATGCGTCTTTCTATATTGTGAAAAGAATGTTCTATTTCCTCTGGTTCACAAACTGTTCTTTTCATAATATAGGGAGCTCAAATCAATTCTTAATATTAAAAAAATCACCAGTTTGATCACCACAATAGAATTCTAAACTTCACGCATCTGTGTCATGATCTTTAATTGCTTTGCTTAATATTGTGACATTTTTAGGTTTGCAAGTAATTTTTCAGTACCAGGAAAGGTCTACAAGGCTCATTACAGAAATCTGACTCATACTTTGTGATTACTAAGATTAGTAATTCTAAGCTAGCACATAGATAATTTGGAGAAAATCAGTTTAAATAAATGTTTTTGTGATGCTTTAATTTGACTACATTAGCATCATATTACTAACATAACTTACATAAGTTTCTTCAAAATTGAAAGTATCTGTTTTAGAAGTTAGATCTCAGTTTCAGGCAGGGTATCAGCATGAAACAGATGGCACAGTCAAATTAGAATACTTCAGGGAGTTTTTAATAAAGAGAATATTTATGAAAGTGTGAACGGAGTATAGCATATCAGAAAGGATGGTATGATTCTAAGGAGCTAATAATGGCAAAGCTAGGACCTCTTCTAGGACTAAAAGAAGGAAGGTAGGGAGCAATTACCGAAAGGAAAGGAAAGGAAAGGAAAGGACGATAGCTTGGGAGGCACAGCCACCTCCATTCAACCTACCCTACTCCAGAACGAGGGTAACCCTGTAGGGAAGGAGCCAGAGTAAGAAATGCCCTCACTTCACTGTCCTACTTCTGGCTGACTGCCTTCCAGGGATCTCATTGACTGACATACACCAGTAGCTAGAAAATAAGAAATGCAACAGATAATGTGATTTTTCTGCAAATGTTCTTTTCCCATATGTTGTATCAAGTTAAATCGGATGTTGGGCCCAACCTATGAGTAAGGTCATTGTTGAATTGATCTGCGTGGACTGCCATAACAAAATACCACAGACTTCGTAAAACGATGGAAATTTAATTTCTTGTTTCACGTTGCTGGAGGCTAGAAGTCCAATATAAGGTGTGTCAGCAGGGCTGGTTTCCAGTGAAGAGACTCTCAGCTTGCAGACTGCTGCCGTTTCACTGTGTGCTCACATGGTCTTTCCTTTGTGTGCAATTGCGCAGATTTCTGGTCTCTCTTCCTCTTCTTATAAAGACACCAGTCCTATTGGATTAGGACCCCACCCTATAACCTCATTTAATTTTCGTTATCTCCATAAAGGCCCTGTCTCCAAATACAGCCACATTGGGGGTTAGGGCATCAGCATATCAATTTGGGGGGAATATAGTTCACTCTATAACATAGGGGATATTCTTAAGATGAGTCTATTTTATTGGTTCAAAATCATGACTACCTCAGCCCATAAAGCCAGTTAATAATGGTAATTAGTCTATTTTTATAGGCATAAATTTTGAAATATGTGATAAGGAGTAAGTTGTAAAGTTACATATCAATCTTCTAATATATCTATTGTTCTTATCTGTTTTACATATTGATAAAGTACATTTTTTTTATGAAGGAGTTAAGGAGTTATAAATAAAAAGTTTTTTTTTAAGGATGCCTTTCAATTTTAGGAACTTCGTAAATTACATAGCTGAAATTCCAAAACTGATTCTTAGAGTGATTTCTACTCCTCTTTTGAGAGAGTAACAGTTTGAGTACTCCCTAGATTCCACTATTGGCAAATGATCACTTTTGAGGCAAGCAATGAAAAGTTTTTTAATCCTTATTATTTGATAAAATTATTTTAATTTCTTATAACATTATGAGTTGTGCATTCTTATTAAAATTCCAGCTAGTAATATGCCCACCTCTGTTGGGTATTTATTTAAAATATCAAGAACTTGGGGCGCCTGGGTGGCGCAGTCGGTTAAGCGTCCGACTTCAGCCAGGTCACGATCTCGCGGTCCGGGAGTTCGAGCCCCGCATCAGGCTCTGGGCTGATGGCTCAGAGCCTGGAGCCTGTTTCCGATTCTGTGTCTCCCTCTCTCTCTGCCCCTCCCCCGTTCATGCTCTGTCTCTCTCTGTCCCAAAAATAAATAAACGTTGAAAAAAAAATTTAAATAAATAAATAAATAAATAAATAAAATATCAAGAACTCAAAAGCTAATTTTCTTTGGGTTTGCTTTAACTGTTAAGTCCATTTATCACTTTTTTTTTTCTAAAGGCCATGATGATCTGTGAATCTACATTGCCCAACAGGAGTGATTTCAATTGTTAAAATTATCACCAAGATTCTAAAGGTATTCAGTAAAGGAAAGGTATTTTTTTCTATCCATATCAATACATTTTACTTTTTTATTATTTTTTGAGATTATTTATTTATTTTGAGCGAGGGAGAACACAGTGGGGGAGGAACAGAGAGAACGGAGAGAGAGGATCCCAAACAGCTTCTGCACTGTCAGTGCAGAGCCTGATGTGGGGCTTAAGCTCACGAACCAAGAGATCATGACCTAAGCTGAAATCAAGAGTTGGACGCTTGACTAGTTGACCAGATACCACCCCATATCAATACATTTTTTTTCTTAGATATGGTCCCTAAAGAATAAGTGACAAAAGAAAAAAATTATATAAATTGGACTTCATCAACACTAAAAACTGTTGTGCTTCAAAGGACACCATCAAGTGAAAAGATAATTCATAGAATAAGAGAAAATGTTTGCAGATCATATATTTGACTACTTGTATCCAGAAGTAGTAAAAAAATCTCTTACAACTACTAAAAAAAAGATGAATAGCCTAATTAAAATTGGTTAAATTATTTGAATAGACATTTCTTCAAAAATACATACAAAGTACCATGAAAAGATGCTCTCATTCAGTAGCCATCTGAGAAATCAATATCATTTCACACTCTCTAGGATGACTGTCACAAAAAAAACAGATAATAGCAAATAATGGTCAGGATGTGGAGAAATTAGAACACCCCTATATTGCTTATGAAGATATTAAATGGTGCGGTTCTTTGAAAAACAGCCTGGCTGTTCATCAAAATGTTAAACATAAAGTTTCCATATGACTAATCAATTCAGCTTCTAGGTATAGAGCCAATAGAAAGTATATGTCCAAACAAAAACTTGTAAATGAAAGTTATTAGCATTATTCATACCAGCCAAAAAGTATAAAGAGCCCACATGTGTATCAAATAATAATGCATAAGCAAATATGGTATATCCATACAATGGAATATTATTCAGCAATAAAAAAATGAAGTACTGATGCATAAAATACACAGGTGAACCTTGAAAATATTGTGCTAAGTGAAATCCAGTCACAAAAAACTACATAGTGTATGATTCCATTTATATAAAATGCCCAGAATATTCATATCCAAAGTGACAGCAAATGGAGTTGTGGCTGCTGGCAGCTAGGGTTAGGGAAATGGGAAATGACTGCTAACAGGTATGGGATTCCTCTAGGAAGATGTATATTTTCTAAAATTAGTTGTGATGGCTACCCACCTCCTGTGAGTGTACTAAAAACTTATTTCTACACTTCAGATGGGTGAATTTATGGCATGTGAATGTTATCTCAATAAAGCTGTTTAAAATCATGACAATTTAAGTGTGTAAACATCTCACCTGTTGTTGTTGTTGTTTTTTTTTTTTTTTTTTTTGGCTGATGTTCTTATTAAACTGTTGAAAACTAAATTCTGTTTTAGAGAGATTCCAATAGTGTACACATTGATTAGAATAAGAGTTTATTCAAGAACATAATTAAAATCACCATATCTTAAAAACTTTATAAAATCATGTAACTTGAATAGGCCAGTCTGTGGAGGTGATATAAGTGGAGACATTTGCTGAGTTCTCTCCTGTTCAGTCTCTTGTTGATATATCAGGTTCTAAATATAATTATGTTGGATTTGTAGGAACTACACTAAGTATTTTAAGCTCATATTATTTCTTTTAAAAAAAACGTACATAGTGTTGAAACGTGTGGTGTCTGGGTGCAATCCAAACATCATCACAACTTTCTAAGTTTACAAGATAATGCCCAGTTTATCTCCCAAATGGTTTTATAAAGTTATATTTCCAAAAACAGATTATGAGAATTCCTGTTTTACTAGACCACCACCAATGTTGAGTATTAGCATGCTTGGGCAACAATTTTTCAGCCTACCTGAAAAATGAGAGTTAACAGCTATAAAACATCCTCTCCCCAGTAATGTCTGGAACATGGGAAGCACTATTCTTAGTAAGTCAACTAGTTGTTATTAGACTTTGTCTTACTTTTAGTAGTAGTAGTATTTTTAGTAGTCTAATAGTACTTTTAGTATTACTGTTACTAGTATTAGAACTAGTAAGGATGATTCTCTTGTATGATTCAACAAATTAACATTGATTGCAATTTAATAACATAATCGCATTTGAATATAGACAATTCACCACCATGAGTTGATCACCATATTTAAGAGTGAAGTCACCAAAAGCACATTATGTAAAACAATAGTCTAGGGAAAAGGTGACTTTTAAAGGCATACACTTTGAGGTACCTGGATGGCTCAGTCAGTTAAGCATCCAACTCTTGATTTTAGTTCAGGTTATGATCCCACAGTTGGTGGGATCAGGCCCCATGTTGGGCTCTACGCTGACAGCATGGAGCCTGCTTGGGATTCATTCATTCATTCTCTCTCTCTCTCTCTCTCTCTCTCTCTCCCTTTCTCTGCCCCTCCCCCACTCACATTTTCTCTGTCTCTCAAAATAAATAAATAACCTTTGAAAAAATATAAAAGCATACACTACAAGGGAACCAGCAACAAGAAGGAAAAAGACTTTTTGGAGGGTAGCTTGCCCCTGTCCCAACCGTAAAGAATGTGGTGGAGAGGTAGCAATCTTGGAAAAAAGAAGCAACACATTTGTCCTATACCAGGATGTGGTAAAGTCCATGGGAAGACCTCACATCTTAGAGCTCATCTGCATTGGCATTCTGGGGAGCACCCTTTTGTTTGTAACTGGATGTTCAGTGGTAAAAGATTTACTCAAATTATTTACTTGAATTATAGAAGCACAGAAGAACATGTACAGGTAAGAAGAAATTTATCCAGAATGTTTAAAACGCTTTATGAGAAGTGACCACCTTGCCAAACATATTAAAACACATCAGAATAAAAACAAGGTATTCACTCTAGCACTACAGTCCTGGCATCTGTGGAAGCTGCATGAGATGATGCTTTGATTACTGCCGGAAGACACACTTATCCTTGCGAATATTCAACAAAGTTCTGTTTCAGATATAGGAACCACTAATACGTCCACCACTAGCAATCAAGATACCCTTACCAACACTGAAATACCTTTATAGCTTGTCAAAGTCTCTGGAAATGAGATAATGAAATAAATATTACACAAAGACTTACTCATTGTGGTTATTTTTATACAGTGGTGAGAATATTGTTCTTAAGTTTTTAGATATCCTTTTATTAATGTGCAAAAATTTTTGGATTGACAGTAACTTGGTTATTTATACATGACACTGAAATGCCTTACTTTGTATTATTCCATAGCATATTAAAAATGGTAAAATTGCATGGGTTTTGTAGGTACTTTTGGAATCTAGAAGAAATGAAATTTTGCCAAGTTATATATATAAAGAGAAAATTGAATATAACAATGTGAATGGTAGTCTAACTAAATGATCAATGCTGTGGTTTAGAATAGAAATGAGAACATGTTGGAGGCTCCTGGGTGGCTCAGTCAGTTAAGCATCAGCCTTTGGCTCAAGTCATAAGTTCATGTTCATGAGTTTAAGCCCCATGTCAGGCTCTGTGCTGACAGCTCAAAGCCTGGATCGCATTCTGTGCCTCCCTTTCTTTGCTCCTTTCCCACCCCACCCCCTCAAAAAAAAAAGTAAATAAACATTAAAAAAATTAGAACATGTTGATATTTATCTGTTGTAGGATTTTTTAAAAAAATGTTGTGGGGGTCAAAGAAATCATGTTATGATAAAATTTTTTTTTTGTAATTTTCTTGATGACTGTAATTTCTAGGTGTAACTGACAAATCAAGTTTCCAAGCGAATGTTACATAGTTTATGCACACTTTACTTAGTTTATCAGTTTGTCATTTTGAAGCTAATTATTTAATTACTTTTAAGCATTACTCTTGTAAGACTTTGAAAACTACATTTTAACTTGGAACTCTAAGGATAGTCACCCTTCAAATCCTGTTGATAAGCCACATTTAATATTTAATTTACCAAAATAATGTCGTGTTAATACTCTTTCAATAACGAAGTTGAGCATATAACCAATGTTTAAAAAAAAAGTTTTAAATGTATAGGTTGAGGTATTTGGATGGTAAGAAAATGTTACAATGAATTTTCCCTTTCCTTGAATATGGGAAGACCAAAAAAATAAGGTATGTTGTGTCTTAACAGTGATTTTTTTTTTATCCAGTCTTGTTTGGAAAAACCATATGCCTGCCACAGCCTTAAAAGCCATCATGTAAATTACCAGTAAAGTATAACATATTCAAACATAACAAAATCACTTCCACAGTGGTGATACTCTAACAATATGGATATTCGTCATAGAAAACTAGAGGTTTATGATTTTTTTAAGTATTTTTTTGTCTAGGTAGTCAGTGTACTTAAATATCAACTATTTTCCTTTTTCACTTCTTCCCTTAAAATTTATATGTATTCATTTAATACATATAAATTAAATGAATTACATTGAATTGTATCTTTTTTATTATGCTAAATTTTCCTTTTATTTTTTTAATTACCTTTTATATTTTCAATTATTAAAGAGTATACAAAATAAACTTTCATTACTGCTCTTGTAAGAGTTATACAGTTTTCCTAAATGTATCCCTATAACTGCAGCAGTTCACCTATTTCAAAAATTTGGAATTCTGTTCATTTGTTATCCTTAAGAGCACCTCAAATTTAAAGGCTACCTTATTGTATGTTTAAAGTGTATTATAACAGTGTGGTAGTTAATGAAATACTACTTTTTCTTTTAAAAATAAACATGTAATATATATATATATATATACACATATACACACACACAAATATATGTATATATACATATGCATATATATGTATATATATATATATATATATATATATATGCTTTAAAAAATAAATAAAAGCATACACTTTAGCAAGTTTGTGGGAAATTGTTCTAATATGAGCTGGGTGATGTCTTCTACTATGCTACTCATCATTCACTAACCATTCCCAGGTTAGGAAACAAACAAACAAACAAAAAATAGAAATCAACGTGTAACTTTCCAACAGATTAAAATTTTCAAACACCAACTATTAACATGCCAAATTTTAATAAGCTTAGTGGTACACAAGGCTTAAAGATTTATAAGTGCTTTCAAATCAACCTTGTAGAAAATACAGTATAACCTTCAAAGAACCCTGGCTTGATGTGATCGTGGAGTGGAATAAAATTTCTTCAGTTGTTTGTTGGAAGGAAACCATAATGAGAACATTTCATAAGTGGATTAGAAAAATTTCCTATTGAATATATTACTAGTGTATCATGAGCAATCTTCACATGCATCTATCAATCAAAAACTGCCATTAATCAAGAATCAATAAATGTTTCTTGGGGCATAACTTAGTTGACTTAGGCACTTGGAATTATTGAAAACAAACCAAATTATAATTGCTCAATTATAAAAATTGTTAATGTTTTAAAAATTACAAAAATATTTTCCTAAGATGATTTAAGAAAAATAGCTACAACTTAGTGCAAATTCCCCCCTTAAAATCAAAGCCTTCACTGAACAATAAAATGCCAAATACCCGCTTCCCATTCAGCATTCTCTATCTCCTTCCCCCTGAATTTTTTTTTCACAGTACTTGTTATATCTGATATACTATATATTTTGTTTGTATGGATATTGTCTTTTTACTCTCACAAAATATGAAATTCTTGAGGGAAGGGATTTCATTCACTGCTAAATCCTTTGCACTTGTAATATGCATACACTTAATAAAACTTTTTGGAAAGAAGAAAAGAAAGAAGAAGGAAAAAAGAAGGGAAAATATATATATAAACATATTTAGGGTGTAACTTTAATGTTGATGTACTTACATATATTTAATTCAGGCATAATGTACTGTTGTATCTTTACTAATTCCCATTCCTTTTCTTTTCTACAATTAGCAATGAGAATTTTAAAAACATCTTCAGTCTGCACATGTAAGTACATTTTAAGGTATGTATGCAATCATGTATACATTTAAAAATTACACATCTGATATATCCTCATAAGACATTTTTTACTCCACTTTTTGTTTCATACAAAACTGCCTTTGTTTTTGTGTTCTTTGTTTTTGACACACATAAAAATACTTCATTTATTTTATTCCTAAATTCGAGTAAAATTACATGAATACATCATACTGATTTATTCATTTCCCTACTGATGACTATTTAGGTTAGTTCCAAGTTTGCTGTGAGAAAAAAAAATTAATGCTGAAGTCTACTTCTTTGAACACTCCCTAGTGTAAATAAACAAGAATTTCTCATATATGCATAAATATTCACTGATTCAAGAGTGTGTATCTTTTACTTTACAAGTTTACAAGACAGTACCAATTAATCTCCCAAATGGTTATACAAAATAACATTTCCAAAAATAGATTATCATAGTTCCCATTTTACAACACCACCACCAACATTGAGCATTAGAATGCTTTAATATTTTTTCTTCCAATCTGATAATTGTGACATGTTTTAATTTTAGTTTCCTGATGACCAGTGCATCTGAGCACTGTTTTCACATGCTTTACCCATTTTTATCTATTTCTGGGTGAATTCCCATTTATTAGCTTTGTCCAATTTTATTGGAACATTTTTATTCTTATCACTTCAAAAGGACTGTCTTATACATTGTGGACACATATTTCTTTTCTGCTTATGGTAATATATTATGCCTATTAAATGGGATTTATTTGTTAAATGTAGTAAAATTCACCTATTTTATGATTTGTGCTACTTATGCTTTTTAAAGACCTTTTCTATACCAATTCTTAAAGATATGTCTTAATTTTCTCAACATTTGACTATTAAATTCCTCCATACTCTGAGGAATTTAATAGTTCTATTAAATATGTTAAAACTTTTAACATATTTAATATGTCGGTACAGACAATCCCTGACTTAACCATGGTCTGACTTAGGATTTTCTGACTTTATGATGGTTCAGAAGCTATGCACATTCAGTAGAAATCATACTTCAAATTTTGAATTGTGATGTTCTCCTGGGCTAGTGATATCTTGTGTGATAATGTCTCATGATGCTGGGTAGCCAGTCACAACTCCTAGTCAGCCACAGGATCACCTGCGTCAACAAACAACACATTTATAGCCAACCTTTACCTATATAGCCATTCTCATTTTTACTTTCAGTATAGTATTCCAGAAATTACATGAAATATTCCACACTTTATTTTTTTTATATGAAATTTATTGTCACATTGGTTTCCATACAACACCCATTGCTCATTCCAACAGGTGCCCTCCTCAATACCCATCACCCACCCTCCCCTTCCTCCCATCCCCCCATCAACCCTCAGTTTGTTCTCAGTTTTTACAAGTCTCTTATATTTTGGCTCCCTCCCTCTCTAACTTTTTTTTTCCTTCCCCTCCCCCATGGTCTTCCATTAAGTTTCTCAGGATCCACATAAGAGTGAACACATATGGTATCTGTCTTTCTCTGTATGGCTTATTTCACTTAGCATCACTCTCCAGTTCCATCCATGTTGCTACAAAGGGCCATATTTCATTCTTTCTCATTGCCACGTAGTACACCATTGTGTATATAAACCACAATTTCTTTATCCATTCATCAGTTGATGGACATTTAGGCTCTTTCCATAATTTGGCTATTTATAGCAGCACTGTCAACAACACTTTATTTTAAAATACGCTTTGTGGGGGTGCCTGGATGACTCAGTCAGTTAAGCGTCCAACATACAGTTTTGGGTCAGGTCATGATCTCATGGTTGTGAGTTCAAGCCCCATATTGGGCTCCATACTGACAGTACAGAGCCTGCTTGACATTCTCTCTCTCTCTCCCTCTCTCTCTCTCTCTCTCTGCCCCTCCCCTGCTCGCTCACTCTGTCTCCCTCTCAAAAATAAATAAACTTTTAAAAATAAATAAAATAGCCTTTGTGTTAAATGATTTGGCCCCCTGTAGGCAAGCGTAAGTGTTCTGAGAACATTATGATGTTTGATAGGTTATGTGTATTACATACATTTCCAATTAAAACATTTTCAACTATGATGGGTTTATCAGGATGTAATCCTATTGTAAGTCAAGGAAGACCTATATTTGCTTTGAGATATGCTCTGAGTAGTGTTGTAGTTTCGTTTTTCTCCTTATGGATAGGGTATTATCTGAAGTCACATACTGAATTGTTATTATTAAAAAAATTTTTTTATGTTTATTCATTTTTTGAGAGACAGAGACAGAGCATGAGTGGGGGAGAGGGAGGGAAAAGGAGACACAGAATTCAGAGCAGGCTCCAGGCTCTGAGCTGTCAGTCCAGAGCCTGATGTGGGGCTCCAACTCACAAACCATGAGATCATGAACTGAGCTGAAGCCACCTAGGTGCCCCCTGAATTATTATTTTAATATAGATTGTGTAATGCTAACTCTAGCAAATATCAGTATATTTGTGGAGCTAATTCTATGCTTTCTGTTTTGTTCTACTGATAACATCGTAAATCACGTGACCATAGCAATATTATTTATTCATTTTCAACTTAAGCAATATAGTTTTAATTTTTTCCAGCTTTATTGAGATATAATTGACATATAATATTGTGTTATTTTAATGTATAAAATGTGATGTAATGATACACATATATATGGCAAAATGATGAATGACCACAAGAAAGTTAGTAAACACCTCCATCACCTCATATAATTATCATGTTTTCCTGTGGTGATCTACTCACTCAGCATCTTTCAAGTACATAATAGAGATTTGTTAACTGTAGTTGCTATGATATACAGATCCAGAATTTATTCATTGAATAGCTGGAAGTTTATACTGTTAAACCAGTATTTTCCCATTTCCTCCATCTCCTCAACCCCTGACAGCCACCATTCTACTCTATTTCTATGAGTTTGGCTTTTTCAGATTGCACATACGAGTGAGATCATTCATCTTTTAATGGATCAGGCTCCATACAGATGTATTCTTTGGAAAAAAGTATATTCAGTTCTTCTGCCCATTTTTTAATCAGATTTTTGTTTGTTTGCTTTTGTAATTACATTCTATGTTCTTTTTATGTTCTGGATGGTAACTCTTTATAGATATATGGTTTGCAAATATTTTCTCCTGTTCTGTAGGTTATCTTTTCATTTTATTTTTTTTATTTCTTTTGCTGAGCAGAAGTTTCAGTCTGGTAGTCCCACTTATTTATTTTTGCTTTTGTTGTTTGTGCTTTTGCTGTCCTATCCAAAATAGTCATTGCCATAACTAAATTCAAAGGGCTTTTTTCCTGTGTTTTCCTCTATGAGATTTATGGTTTCAGGTATTTTATTTAAGTATTTAATCCATTTTGAGTTGTTTTTTTTTTTTTTGAATAATGTTAAGACAGTAGGTCTAATTTAAAATTTTTGCACATAATTATACATATTTAACAATAGCATTTATTGAAGAGACTTATCTTTTTCCCATTGAATTGACTCCCTTGTAAAATATTAGTTGTCTATATATGTGTAAGTTTGGAAGTTTAGTAGCTAAGGCAGATAAAAGCAAATCATATTACAATAGTCTGAGGAATTACTGAGAATTTATATAATATTATAGGCATGGCACTTGATTCACTTTATTTACTTCATGTTTGATTGTTTTATAAAATACTGTTCTTACTATTTCCTAACTCTAGTAAAAAAGTATCAGAGACAATATAAATCTTTGTTATGAATTGCAATTATTTTCTCATTTGAAAGATCCTTGCATGCCTCTTTCAGAAAGAATAAGGGCGGGGCGCCTGGGTGGCGCAGTCGGTTAAGCGTCCGACTTCAGCCAGGTCACGATCTCGCGGTCCGTGAGTTCGAGCCCCGCGTCAGGCTCTGGCTGATGGCTCAGAGCCTGGAGCCTGTTTCCGATTCTGTGTCTCCCTCTCTCTCTGCCCCTCCCCCGTTCATGCTCTGTCTCTCTCTATCCCAAAAATAAGTAAACATTAAAAAAAAAAAAAAAGAATAAGGGCTATTTTAAGTCCCATATGTAAGCAATGGGCCCAATTTGTGAACAAACATAAAGATTATATTTTTTAATGTAAACTATAATGTAACTGTGTATTCAGTAATCAAAGAATATAGCAATAAGATATTAATATATCCACGAAGTTTTTGTGGAAGATTTCTAACCACTTTATTCTTTATTTGTCTTAGCAGCACAAGACCCTTCCTTTTACTCTAATATATGTAATTGTACCCTTCCTTGCCATATATCCTCTTGGAATAGAAACAGATATTTCTCTGTGATCAGTAGTTTTGCCCAGAACCTCTAAATAGTTCTCTGATATAAATGATATAAATAGATACAATTAAGTCTTAATTTTGCATTTATATTGGCCAAGAAAAGATTGATATTGACTAAGAATGAAGTCTATGTTTAGACTATGAGAAGTGCGTTTGCAATTTGTGTTGGTAATTTCAGAAAGAAAAAAAATAATAAACTTTCTTTTTCTTTTTTTATTTTATCTTTTCTTTCTCTCATTTACCCATAGGTTGAATGAGTAAGATATCCTTTAAAATAATTTATAAATTAATTACATTATAAATTTTTTCTCTCCTTATAACATGCAAAACTAGATATAATAAGTAAATCAAGACTTGTTTATTTTTAAACCAGGAATGACATTTTGCTGTTAATATTATACTAACTCTTAATAATGAATTTGATTTTCCCAAATTGATGAGGAAATTGCTGATTATGTGAAGTTTCCATATTTAGTAAAAATGAATATTAATATTGTAAAATGATGAATTGCTAATATGGGACATTGAGCTTGCAATCAACTATAAAATATCCCTCCTATAAAAGACAAGAATTTATAGCGATAATTTTAGTACTTAATTCCATTTCTAATGCCATGTATAACAAAGGAATAGGTAATTCTGTAGCCCTTCATAAGGGGAAATAATTATTTTTCTTTAAAAATTCTTACCATTTCAGCTATTTTGGAGGCATAACTTTGTGATCATTATCAGCACTTTATTTTAAAATGTGTTCCAGAAAGAAAGTAAAAAAAAATGCCTGCTTGACAGTATAAGAAAAATAACTACAAAAAATGTTTATTAATTAATTAAATTTATAAAGTCATTCTTAATTCATTACTACGGGTAGTTAGGAAGTGTACAGTTTAGCTCCATTTCAAGAGAAGGAACATACCAAGAGGTATTGTTGTATTGTATTGATCCAAACAATACTGCTTGGATCTAAGTCTGTTTAAATATATTAGAAATATAATCTTAACAGACAGAGGAGTAATCTCTTTTAATTGACATTAAGGAAGAGTTATAGGATTATTCAGATTAATCAAATATAGTATATACAACTAGGTATGATATAAATTCAACCCGATAAAGTATCTTTAAAACAGAGATATCAGGCTATATACATTTAAATATCTCTATACCCTAAACTATTAAAAAAAGAAAAAAGAAAAAGTTACATCTACAACAAAGGATTAACATCTGGATATCTGTATGAAGCATCTCATAAGTACCACCTCAGATCCTGCCCTGTCTCCCCGACCACCCCCACTCCATATACTTTTTCCTCTAAATATGGGACTTCTCTGTTGACCTTGAGGCCTGAAATGTTTCAGCTCATTTGCATGAGCAACTTAAATTGAGGTTCTGTTAAACTCTAGGACTGCAAATCTTTGACTAATGAGATTTAGGAGCCAGTCACATAAGTTCTTAACCTTTCCTCTCTCATATAGTCCTTGTTGAGATGCACTCATTTTATTGCTTAGAGTACTGTCATGAGATCAAGTAGTCGGTACATTTTAGTACCAAATGATAAGCATCCTTGCACTGTCTCTTCTTCTTGCCCTTCCTGTTCCCTTGTCCTTCGCTTCTACTTCTCCTATTTACACTTTCTCAACACAGTGTCGTCATATAAATCTTTGTCTCAGGCTCTGCTTTCTGAGAATTCACAAGAAAACAACGTGAAAAAATTGTTATAAATAAAAAAGACCAGAGGTCAGTTTTATAATATAATAATAAGGAAATAACATGAAACATAATTCACAAACCAATAAATGGTTTCATTACTTCTGAAATTCAGATTAAAATATGATCTCAAATTTAACTTTTTTACTTTCATAAAAGCATCAAATATTGCTAATTTTGAAGAAGGAATCATGATTGTTAATAAAATGAAAATTGTACAGGGGCACCTGGGGGACTCAGTTGGTTAAGTGTCTGACTTCAGCTCAGGCCATGATTTCGCGGTTCATGGGTTTGAGCCCAGTGTCAGGCTCTGTGATGACAGCTGGGAGCCTGGAGCCTGCTTCAGATTCTATGTCGCCCTCTCTCTCTGCCCCTCCCCTGCTCACACCTCTGTCTCTCTCTTTCTCAAAAGTAAATAAACATTCTAAAAAAAATTTTTTTAATGGAAATTGTGTAAACATTCTACCTTCAAAAATTAATAATGGTAAGTGTTTAATGAATGATTACCATAGGACAGATATGTATTCAGTGTCTTGCACATAGTGAATAATGTAATCTTTAAACCAACTCTGCTATGGGTATTTTTGTTACCATTTTTCAGATAAAGAGTAGAGAATGAGGGTTAAAGTTAAGATTCAAACTCAGTACTCTGACTCCAGAAGACATGTTCTTTACTGTTCACTCTGCTGCCTCTTAGGGATTGTAGATGCTCTGGGAGCTTGTAAGTATCTGTACTTCCTGCTTCAGGGTATCCTCCTGGTTCTGACCCCAGTGCCTAGGCTTCGGGTAACCAAGGCAACCACCCTAAACTCAAAGTTCCAAAACACGTAGCGTATAATAAACGGGGTGATTAATCTTTTAATGATGTGGACCCCTTTGGTAGTCTGATTAAATCAAAGGATCTCTTCTGAGAATAATTTTTTTAAATTAAATAATTTATAGAATTATTAAGGAAATAATTGTATTTAAATATAGCTTATAAAATATTGAAAAGTAAATTTGTGATGTGGAAATATATATGCTTCTTTTTTAACAAGATTTTGTGGTGGTTCCATAACTACATTAATTTCAAAATAACACTGTCTCCCATTGACTCCAAATGATATTTCAAGATATCACTACAAGAATTCATGAGACGTGAATAGAACCTCTGCCAGAGATTTCATAAACCTCTGTTTTGGGGATGGTGTTTGACCAGAGTGGATTGGAGTTGGGCATTCTCTTTCCCCAGGCCAATTAGGCTCAGATAACACCCCAGCAGGTTAGTCTTGGATTAACTAGTTCCCCCTAAGGGCAGGCCTTGTGGAGAAGAGTGGTGTTCTGGTGTATTTTAAGATGGCTCCTTTTCCCTCTCCCTACTGCAAGGAAGCATGAGGGGATTTTTCTCCAGTATTTACTGTGAAAGCCTAGACAAGCTCCTGGAGACAAAACTCACCCAAATGTGGAGGCCTCCGTATAACCAGCTCCCCCTGGAAATTTTCACTCAGAAGTGTCCACACAGAGCCTCCAGCGATTTGTCATTTGCAGTCCAGGGTCTTCAACCCCAGCACCTGTTCTCATGGCAGTTCCTGCTCCTGAGTTTCTCCTCTGGCAGGCCAGAACTCCTGGGTTCACCTCTGGCTCCACTCTGAGAGGCAACAGTTTCCCCTCTGTCCTCCCTTCCAGATTCAAGAACAGTTGAATTTTCAGTCTGTTCAATGTTTTAGTGTCGACAGGACAGGGTGGGAACATCCAAGTTCCTTACATGTGAAACTGGAAACTGGAAGTCCTATTTTTTGTGTTTGTTTGTTTGTTTGTTTTGGGAAAGAAGAAAGAAAGAACAGAAGGAATAAAGGAGGGAGGGAGGGAACAGGCAGGATCCAAGGATTTAGAAATTGTGTCCCAGAAGTTAGGCAAAGGCCTTAACTTTCTTTGGAGAAGTACAGTATGGGGCAGCCCAGAACAGCTGAGTTAATCCTTTACTGCACAGTCACCAACTGTTTGTACCTTTGTGTCAGTGCTTTTCTGCTTGTCCCATCCTCCAAAAAGAGATAAAGATCCCACTCAATGTAAATTTCTTTAAAAAAAATTTTTTTAACGTTTATTTATTTTTGAGACAGAGAGAGACAGAGCATGAACGGGGAGGGTCAGAGAGAGGGAGACACAGAATCTGAAACAGGCTCCAGGCTCCGAGCTGTCAGCAGAGAGCCCGACGTGGGGCTCGAACTCACGGACCGCGAGATCATGACCTGAGCCGAAGTCGGCCGCCCAACCGACTGAGCCACCCAGGTGCCCCTGTAAATTTCATTTAGCCTGTGAATTCTCTTAATCACCTTTTATCCCTAGTGCACATGTAGTGCCCAAAAATAGCAGTGGCTCAATAAGTGTTAAAAAACGTCTGAACAGAAATAAATCAAAGTCTGTTCTTGTTTTTGTTTTTGTTTTTGTTTTTAATTAATGCTATTGAGGAAGTGTATAGTGGAATGCATTATTAAATAATGTAGAGATAGACTCTCATTATTGTCAACAATTGTGCATCTTACTAAATTAGTATATCTGCATATTTCACATGTTAGAAACAGATGAAACATAGGAAAGAGCAATCTAATAAGGATGAAAAGCAAAGTAGGTACTATGAAATATGATTAAGAAGAAATGATATTAAATTTTATTTTAGATAATGTTCAACTGTTGTTCCTATAAGTTCCATAATAGTTCTAATAGGTCAGAGGGCTGCAAACTGTTACTCACCATCTAAATCTGGTCTGGCACCTCTCATTTATAAATAAAGATTATGGGAGCAGAGCCAAGCCCATTCATTTATGTATTGCCCTACGGAGGCTTGTGCATTAAAATGGCAAACTTGAGTAGTTGCAAGAAAACTGGAGAATCATATGGCCCACAAAGCCTGGGATATTATCTTCTTAATTACAGACAAAATTCGGTGACACCTGCCATGATGAATAAAAAAAGTTATAATCATAAATTCAAAATATAGTTTGAATTATTTGATTGGTTGTACCCTGAAGCAAGTATGTTTACTATTATCGAATGTCAAAATTGGAATCTTTAATTTATCTACTAAAAATTCCAAGGGCACCTGGGTGGCTCAGTTAGTTAGGCATCTTACTGTTGGTTTCCACTCAGTTCATGATCTCATGGGTCAGGGAATCAAGCCCGGAGTAGAGCTCTGTGCCCACAGCACAGAACTTGCTTAGGAAGCTCTCTCCCCCTCTCTCTCCATTCTTCCCTCACTTGCTCCCTCTCTTTCTCTCTCTCTCTCTTTCAAAATAAATAAGGAAACACAATAAATATACATTAAAAGTGCCAAATATATAATTGCTAATATTAATAGGCTTTCATATATATTTATGTTAGGATTTTATCTATTATATTCCCTCTCTTTTCTTTGAAAGGGTTTAATTTCTAAATATATTGTTTTGTCCATTGGTCTTCATTTGATACAAATACAAAATTTTATCTATAAGATCTAAAGTTAGGATACTTTAATACTATTATTTACATTTAAATATTAATATTAACATTATTTTCCTTTCATTACGGACTGAGTGATGAAACAATGGTTCCTTTCCCTCCCACCCCGTAAATATGACTTTTTGTATCTATAGCCATTTCTACTGGCTCACCAAAATGTGGGAGCCTCCCTATAACTGGCTACCCCTGGAAATTTTCAATGAGTGAATTGAAATTGTTTCAGATCTGGCAGTGAAGAGGTTATTCTCTGTGACAGTTTTTCCTTGAATGGAGTTTCGTTGGTTGGATCAAGGGAATAATACTGAGCTTTCTATGATCCATACCAATGGACTTTCTAGCAGCAGGTAGCAGGATAGAGTTGTGGTTGCTCAGCTGTTACTTCCAAAGAGATATAGCAAGAGGATTGGGAAAAGATCCCACTAGACACTCACACCACAGCTTCAGCAATAGTCTGGCTATAAGTGTGAGGGATGGACACAGTGATATTTGACTTTGATAAATAAAAAAGATATTTTAATTAAGTCACAATCTAATAAGAATTAAATGACAATTTTGAGATATTGGACTAGTGGGTTTTGAACTGGGTAGATACTTGCAAACATGGATTAAGTTGGAAACTCAGATGTGAGAAATGAGAAAGAGGCAAGGACTTTACCACAAGTGATTTAAAAGCAGTTCCTGGTACTATGGTATGGGGTCAGAGTGGGAACAACCAAAGCAAACGTAATGAATAACTAATAATCTAATTCTTTGTTATAACTGTTTTCTTTAACAGAAACATAAATCTAGAGAAAGGTGAAAGCATAAAGTGGCATTAAATGCTCTAAAATTCAAGATTAAAATGACACAGGGTCATGGATTGAAGAAAACCGTTACAAATTACGACTTATCCTCATTTTTAAAATGTTAATTAAATTCTCTCTCATTAGGAGTCACGAAACACTCAGAAAACGCTCTTTATTTTTGTGCAACGTATGTAATGTTGACCAGTTTCTCTCTCGATTACATTCTAATTACTGTTTTCCTTTTTCTCTCGAGAATGTAGAAGGAATCTTGTTTCCTTTCTAGTTTTGATTTCTCTTTCTACCCAATATTTACATTTACAGAATAAAAGAAATATAATGCCATAAATTTGCCAGAAAATGAAATTAGAACTATGTCAGCCAAAATCAATGAAGTGAAAAACACTGTGACAACAAATATAGATTAGACGAGGAAGACCGTGAGAGTAAGCATAGTGTTTCTACATTTCTTTCATCACTTTTTATCTGTTGTTATTCAGTAAAACAAATGCAGAAATAAGCTCCAATCAGGATTATTAGAAACATATAGTCTGTACCAAGATGGAATAATATCCACCATAATCTTAATTTTTCATGGAAGTTATTGGATAAGTTTTATGGAGTATTTTTGTTTTAGTAGACATATAAGGAATGGATTCTGAACTTAAACAGCCTGGGTTTAATCCTGGAGCTGCTGCTTAATAAACTCACTCAATCACTCTGTTTTTGGGGTGATCTCCTCTGAAAAGTGGTGTGAGAATAAAAGCACCTCTTTATTGTGAAAATTAAATAGGTTAGTTCAATTAGTATTCATGCTTGTGCTGACATGAAACAGTTATTCAAATCAACATCAACCATTACCTTATACCACAAAAACTAGCAAAAATATACATAAAATCCAAAATGTATTTTGATAACAAAGTTATACTGAATCCTTTGGAATGGAACTAAGTTGCTAACTTAAAAAGGGGATGTTAAAGGTTTGCATTTCAGGGGCCATCATGGCTCTTGCTATTTGCTGCAGGTAACGGAAACTCTAAATCAAACTTTAAAAATGTAAACAATAAGTAAAATAGTGTATTATTTGACATAGCGGTAGGTAGGAAGACCATCCAGGTTTTTTGTTTGTTTTTTTTCTTTCTCTCTGGATATTTAATCAATGCATGCCTTTCCCTCATCGCCATAAGATGTCAGACAGAGACACTGAAACATTTTGGGTCCTGGTTCACACCCAGAGAAAGTGAAAACCTTTTTTTTTTTTCTCAAGCATGGAATAAGAGTCTTTCCCTTCAAACCAGTCATTTCTTGTCCACCTGCTCTGTGCACCAAATGGCTTAATTAACTGCACTTACCCCTGTTGGAGTCAGGAGCAGGGGATTGAGGGAAGTTCCCCAGATCTATTTAGTTCTATGGAATTCAGAAGAGACAGACGTAAAATGAGTATTTGGTAGAAACAAAGTAGGGGGAGCAATTGCTAGAGAGGCAAAAGCACTGTCTGCTACAATAGTGGACACTTTGATTATAGAACCTCATTTTAGCAGGGAAGTTGTGCACTGATAGAGTAAGTTGGTGCTAATAAAAAACTTCCACACGACAGTGTATCTCCCACCTGTGTACTACTGAATGGATTTTTATCTTTTTAAGCAGAGTGACAGGCTATTACATGTAACCTCGACACACTGTACATTTATGCATAAAAGACTGATAAAAATATAATTTTCTCTAAATATATTTTGATTAGGAAAAGAGGCAAAGATGGAAAAAAAGATGAGGCTTGAAACATTTCCTAGGGTGGTGTGTTACAGAGAGAGAAGTATGAATGTGTGGAATAGGAATCCCCCCATTGCTAATTCCTTCCAGGACTGACATTCAGATGAAATATATTTATTTGTAGAACTAAATATTCTTTAGTCATCAATCCTTTCTGATTCTTTTTTTGAAGGAATGAATCTGTAGAAAGAGCAAGAAAGAGACAGTTAAGTGGGCAAAGATACAGAAATGTCTGTAATAATAGAGCCATGTGATTTAGATATAATTAGATTTTATGACTTTACTGTTATTATTTTCTCTGTTTTGCATATAAATTTGCATATATACGTGATCTCAACCCAAATTTATTTTATTGGGAAAAATAATGTTTAATTATATGATGCTGGTCATCTTGAGAATAGATTTAATATATATATAGTGTTTCATCAAAATATATTAAACTCGTTAGAAATGGTCTCCCACATTTTTTGGCTTTATGTTTGACTCCTTTTTGTTCTTTGTTAAATTCAAAAATCTATAACTGTAAAGTTAAGAGAGGGAAAATCACAGTGGTGCCATATAGAAAGAATATTTAACAGTTTTTATTTTAAAGCTTAATTGAACACGAGGAGTAGAGATTTTCAAAGTGCTAAATTATTTGAAGTATTTATAAAATAGCATATATTTTTTAAATAATAAAGATAATAATTATGAATTCAAGTAACATCCTGCACCTGGACACAATTTTTAAATGTGATTACGTATTCAATTCCATTTTCCCAATAATGTACCTTTTAGATTGAGAGCTTGAATTTATGTTCAGTTTCCAGATTAATTCCTTCACCAAATATTAGAGAAATAGATTGTATTTTGTGGGGGGATGCTGCTATGAATTCTTGTCTGCTTACTAATCATGGGACTTGTGTATCCTCTATTTCATCCTTCTTTGAGTTTATTGATTACCTCATCGACTTTTCTATTTCCAGCCTGTCTGTTCATTCAGACCAGTTTGCACCATTAGCAAAATACACAGTTTATGTTTGATTCCTCCTCTCAATACCCACTTTTGAAATTAGGCTTTGAAATACAGCAACTGGTTGGCATTAAAAAAAATATTTTAAACTTTGCAATGAGGTAAATTTCAGTTTGTTTTTTTCTAAATTGAATGGAATATAAGCTGTTTTCAAAGTAAATAATGAAAGCTTATTAGAAAATTGCTTAATATTTGCAATACATGACAGTATTTAGAAACACATACGTTTGTAAAATTAAAAGATATACCTCAAGGCTGTTTAGATAAGAGTATTTTTACTGATATGATTTAATCTTTATTCATATTTGCTATGATTCAAAACTTTTAAAATAAGACACATTTTATCATTTAATGTACCATTTCTATTTCTATATGATACAAGGTAAAAAATCATATAATTTATATTTTCTCCATAATTTTTTCTTAGACATACATACTTTCATAGCATGATGGTGACATAATCCAATAGGTAGCTTTTTATTTCTCTTATGACTATATTTTATTCATGACTGAAAAACTTGAAAGTTCGTTCTAGATTGTCTGAGCTTCTCCTGTAATACTGTTATAGATTTTCATATACTGGGCTATATGCAGTCCCTATTATAAAAAAAATTTATGTATAAATTATATTCACACATTGTATCATGGCATATCTATACAATCTTATCAGGGAGTTAAAACTGACCAAGGCCTGGTTTTCTATTTGAAATACATATTTCTACACGGAAAAAACTAATACAACAATGACTTTGCAACAGATCTGCCTCCTTTAAGTATGGTCAAAAACATGTTTCAAAGTTACATAAGACCTTTAGAAGTTAACAGTGATGACTGCTCAGTGACATAAAGAGTCAACGTTCTTTAATTCAGGTTTATTAAGTTAAAGCTACTTGTGGGGGAGGATTCTTACTTGTTTTAATGTTTGTTCATATTTCTAGTTATATTACTAGTTGTATTTTGTTATATTTCTAGTTTCTAAAACCAGTACTTAAATGGTCTCTTCAGATCAATATGTGTTGTGCTAAATAATTAAGTAAATGCATTTACTGTTGCCTATTCTCTGCTCTTCAATCCAGAGTTACTTCTTTAAGCACTGCAACCAAATTTAAAAATTTAAAAGACAATTTTTTAGGCATTTTATTCCCAACAGTCCTTGATGCTAGTAAGTCCATGGCATGCATTATCTCAAAGTTTGGAAGAATACCCATAGAATAAAAAAGTCAGTGGATTTTCTTTATAGATTATTTTTCAAATCCAATGTGGAGAAAATAATTATAAGGCAACATTTAACATTGTATAATCCAACCATTTAACTTATGTATTTATTTGAAAATGTATGTTTTATATCAAAAAAAGCTGAGATTATGAAAAGTAAAAACTTTAAAGATAGGGTTAGGGTGCAGTTAAGGCAATTGCAAAAGCTTGGATACACCTGTTACATACTACAACGTGAAGGATTAGGTCCAGTGCTCGCTTCACCAGCACACATACTAAAATTGGAAAGGTGCAGACATTAGCATGGCCTCTGTGTCAGGATGACACGCAGACTCATGAAGGATCAGGTGCGTAGAGGGTATGATGTAGACAAAGGACAGGAGAGGTATGCAAACTGATTTTGGAGTAATCCCTTCCCTAGTCTGAGAGCTGGTGGGAGGATGATCTGAGGAATCTATGTGAGGTAGATTCTTGAGAAGGGAACCAATGCCTCACTCTCTGGTTGTAGTTGAAAGGGAAGCAAAAAACAACAACAACAACAGCAACAACAAAAAGCTTTCAGAAGCTAGAGTTGCACCCTACCAAGAATAGTGCTGCATTCAGCACATTGTCAGAGAGGAAGAGTAACAATGGGGATAGAATTGCTCAGGCAGGTCTCACACCCAAAGGCAGCCTCCAGCACACTCCAGTGCAGCAACGAGGCTTCTCTAAATCTTTCCATCTCCTCTGAGGGATAAAAGTGTGGGTTAGATACATAGAGCCCCCTAAGTACTCTGGGAGAGGGACAAGGTAGAGGTAGAGTATGTACAGCAGGCTACCTGAGGAGGTCCAAGGTATCAATAATGTATAGCAAATCCATAGCACATCCAAGGTATCAATAATGATTGACATATACAGCTCTGAAATTGAAGTATACTGATCCCACTTGGGAGTCAGTGTAGACAGAGAATAGTTATGAGGCTTCTCTCTCCATTCCTCCTTGAATTAAAGAACATATGTGCACCCACTCACTCCAGGAAGAAATAAAATACAAAGGTGAAGGGAGAGAAATCAGAGAGCCTTGATTGAATAGAGAGTCATGACAAAAGTAATTCAGTTCCAAATGGAATAACACCAAGTTTATCTTTCTTTAATGGACAGTTTGTAAGTATCCTACAATCAATAAAAAACTAGATCCCATCATTTGTACTTAAAGAGATATAAAAATAGGTATTCTTTACACACCTGATTCAAAGAAGTGTAAATTTAATGCACATTAAATTTGTAATTAGGTTGTTAAAAGCTCTGTAGATGGTTCCATATGCCAGTCAAAACTATCCCCTTACTATGCTTAATCAGAATCACCTGAAGGGCCTTTTAGTAAAACAAAGATTCCTGGACCTCTGGGGTGGGGACTGAGAATTTGCATTTTTAACTATTTTCCAGGTGATGCTGATGCTTCCGGTCTAAACCCTACTCTTCGACAACCATTGCCTTACTGTATATAACCATATTGTATGGTTTTTGCTTTAGTCAAAATCTCCAGTGTTTTTATCATGTCCACTATTTTCTATATCTCATTTAATAATCAAACACAAGAGAAATGGATGGCTTTATAGAATAAACCAAAGTCACTTTTATTTTTGCAGTTGCACTGTTGGGTGGCAGTTAAATTAAATCACAGTGTATGGGATGTGCCCAGAAGAATTTGGGCTTCTTTTATGGAACTGTGCTTTAAATTTTATCTGGTCCTTTCCACTTATCCTTCTCAGGTGGAAGGGTTGATGCAAGATTTTAGTATTAATGAAAGATACAACCTGTGTGATTATGCCAAATTTCCTACTAATGTATTTGTAATAGCAAATAAACAGTAACTTTGTTGAAATGATGCAGAACATAGTCATGTATGGGATAGAGAAGAGGGTATAGTTTGGGCATAGCATATTTTACTCTCCTGTTAGGTAACAAGATATAATTGATGCTCATTAAAGCAGATGTCTGAAAAGTATTTGATGGATTGATAGAAGTGACATGCTCTTCGAACTAACTATGCACCTAAGAAAAAGTCTTAATTATTCCTTTTATCATAGAAAAGTCAACGATTTTAACAATAGCTATATTATATACATTGTGATGTATAATTTGATGACTCATCCTCAGAGGTGGGGACAAAGGATTTCACTAGTAGGTAAGGGCATAGGAACGCCTTCTTGGCCTCCTGGGAATTAAAAATCTTGTGTTGTTACATCCAAACTCCTACTCTGCCAGTGTGGGTCCGAGTAGTGAATACAACTGACTGAAGTAAAAGTCTTTTAAAATATATTAATTTAATATTTCCAGGCATTGTTCTAAGCATTTATGACCTATGTTAATCTTCATAACAAGTCAATGAGATGAGAAGAAGTTGAATAGACATTTAAGTATTTTGTCTAACTAGTGAGCAGAGTAATTGGGATTAGAATCTGGCATTTGGGGAGGGATTCTTACTGTTGTCAGTAAACTTGATACTTTCTCCCCTTCATGAATCTATTACCATACCTACCATGAGACTATTACCAAATGTCTGATCCCCTTAATTAAATAATCATGGTAGTTTTCTCCTCCTAGATACCTCTGCATAATTGTTTACTCTTATTGGCCTATTTCATTTTCCATTTCATTGAATTTTCTAATTTTCTTCCTAATTTAGACACTTTTCTTATGTCTGACTCATGGGTTCCCCTTTTATTGCCATTTGATAAATGAATGCATTTTCAAAATTAAGACATCAGCCTTATATTTTTCCTAGTTTACTTTGGCAATTTCACCAATTTCCAGGTAAATAATTTTATTTTCAAGAGATACCAACATTTCCCATCCCAATGTTCTTTTTCAGTGTGAACCTGTCATTTCCCCAACAGGAGGTAGAATTTAATTTCCTTCTCCTTCAATCTAGACAAGTTTATAACTGCTTTGACCAACAGAATATGTGGGAAGGAAGCTATATATCTTCCAAAGGTAGGTCAAAAGAGGCTATCAGCTTTAACTCTGCTCTGTTGGAACACCATTCTGAGCAAAGCTAGTTGGCAAGAAGTCTCACTACCCTGAAACTACCACTAGGTTTAATATTTCCAAGTGTAACATTTCCAGACTTTCAGTTATCTCTGCTTATGCATGAAACAGGTGGGTAGATGAATATGATTCAAATCAATAATTCAAATCAATCAATAAAACCACTGGTGGAATACCAATGAGCTACCATAGATAATGAAATGAGAAGTAAAATCATAGGCTTCCATATTTATCTTAAATAAGTTCTTTCATGTGAAACCCTGCCCCTATTTCTGACCCACAGAATCTTTAAAAATAATGATTTAAGTGTAAACCATTAAATTTGAAGTGGTTTATTGTGCAACATTACTAACTTGAATACCCATGTATTCTAAAACCCCCATTTTACAGCTAAACTTCTAGTAATTTTCTATTCCCATCTCATCCTCCTCCCATTATGTTCTTTTTACTTTCAAACGTTGTATTCTAAATAGTACATTTGGCACTGGACACATTAACAAAATAAGATGTAGTCTCTTCCCTCATGTCATATTTGGAAAATGTTTTATTTGGGAAAAAAGAGCAAATATAGCAATGTTTTAGATTATGTCAATTTAGAAATAAACAAAGGCATTTGGGAGGAAATAAGAATCACAATCAATACTCAGTAGAGTTAAAATTTATTTTATTTTATGTTTGATACATTTAATGAATAATTCTATTTATTCTACTGCTAAATTAAAATTATCCTTTCTATTTCTATTCCTAAAGTCATTGCTATAATGCATGTATTCTCACTGTGTGTTGTAAAGTTTCCTAAAATACAGGCAATATATTCTGTCTCAATCTCTGGATGAAATTAAATAATTAATTAGTTAGGTGATAGAGTATTAAATGTCATGCATTAAGATATATGAAGAAAGACAATTAAAAAGTGATCCTCAAAGGTGTGTAGAAAACCCAGAGATTGTCAGCCAGGCCAGGCCAGTATGTACAAAGACTGTGTGTACATTGTTCATATACAATGTGTTGTTGTCTTTATTATTTCATATTAAACATGTAGCTTCTATCTTGGAAAAAATAAAAAGTATTCCTCAAGTAATTCAAATATTGAATCGAGATGATAAGACAGTTTAGAAAATAAGTCAGTAAATTACTTTCCAGTGGTCCTATAACTATTAATTACCACACTCCAGACTTGTGTATACAGTCCAGAATTCTATAATGTATCATTCTAAACTAAAGTGTACATACTTCCTATAGTCATTCCTCATGCTCCAGTTCCCTAAATGATGATGTAATGAGGGCTAGATATTTATCTGAACATGCAGGAGATTTTGCACCAGAGGAGAGAAACCCCAAAGATCTGAGATCCCCTAACCTTGTTCACCTCTAAATAATGATCAAATATTTCTGGGGTAAAAAGGAAAAAAAAAACTCTAGGTTTATTACCCTTGCAGTGGAAGCAAATGGCTCCAGGAGAGGTAAGCTTTTAAATATCACCAGAGCAATTCACTGTGTCTAACTTCAAGAGGATGAAGTTACTGGTAGAGTTTATTGTGGACCCCTGCAGCCCGCTCCACAGAGGACACCGGCAGTTTTTGCCACTGAGGTAACCAACAGCTGTTGCTGCCACAGACATATGGAGAGGGAAGGCTGCTGTGTGCCCCTCAGAAGGAGTGCTATTGCACTGTCCAGGACCAGGGTGTCCAGTCTCTCTCCCAACCACGCACACACCTCACACCTCAGAACCCTGGCTCTACCATGTGTGTCAGTACTTCAGACCCTGCTCTACAGCTGCTTAGGCACCTGAGCCACCGTGTGGGGGGCTACCCAGTGCTTTCATTCTGTGGAGCACCTGTGTTCCAGTTGCCAGCACTATGGCTGTTCCACAGGCACCATGCACCAGGTGAAGTGCTCCTACCACCGCTAGTGTGCCTAGTGTGCCCGCAAGCCAGACCTGCTGCCACGAGGGTCTCTCTCAGCCACCACATCCCTGTGGGAAAAAAAGAGATCAAGAGGTCCCCCACCAGCCTTTGACACAGAAGACCCTAATAGCCCTTACCACCACTACAGTTACCTGCAGCATTGGCCACTGAGAACCCCTGCACCCATCGCTAATGCTGACTTCAGCCAATGGAGATGCATGGAGACAACACCCTTGGGTCTTTCCAGGAGCTGGAATTGCCACACCTGAGCCAGCTGACACCCTCACACTCTCCCACAGGTAAAGATCTTTCTGCACCAAAACCAATATGTAAAGTCTAGAACAGGTGACTGCTCCATCAAATGTGGAGCCACCAACACAAGACTGTAGGAAACATGATACTACCAAGTCAACACAATAATTATAAAGCACATGAAGCCTATATGGCTTATGGGATATTGTCAACAAAAACAATTTTTGCATTATGAAGATGCCCGAAGCGGAAAAAGAGACAGAAAACTGATTTAAAAATAAAATGTATGAAAACTACCTAAAGCTGGAGAGAGATACAGACATGCAGGTACCTGAAGCTTATATGTCTCCATGCAAATTCAACCCCAAAATGACTACATCAAAACACATTATAATAAAACTGTCAAAAATCAAAGACAAAGAATATTGAAAGCAAAAAGAGAAAGGAAACTCATCTCATACAAGGAAACCCACTGCAGCTATCAGCACATTTCTCAGCAGCAACCTTGCAGGCCAGGAAAGAGTAGAATGATATATTCAAAGTGCTTAAAGAAAAAAAAAATCAAACAAAAATACTTTACCCAGTAAGTCTTCCAAAATAGAGGACAGATGAAGACTTTCCCAGACAAACAAAAGCTGAGGGAGCTCATGACCCCTAGATCTGCCTTACAAGAAATGCTAAAGGGAGTTCTTTATGCTAACATAAAGGATTTTGATTAGTAACATGAAAACAAACTGAGTTTTAGCTAACATCAAAACCTATGTTGTTAAAACTAATGATATATTTTCTTTGCAATCTAGGAAAGTTTATGGTACACCTTTTTTGATTCTATCATGAACACAGGACTATTAGGAAAAGCAAGATGACATTAAATAGTGTTCAAAGAAACGTTTGTTTTATCAAAATAATATACTTCGATTTAAATAGCTTTGTTTAGGGGCGCCTGGGTGGCGCAGTCAGTTAAGCATCTGACTTCAGCCAGGTCACGATCTCACAGTCCGTGAGTTCGAGCCCCGTGTCAGGCTCTGGGCTGATGGCTGGGAGCCTGGAGCCTGTTTCTGATTCTGTGTCTCCCTCTCTCTCTGCCCCTCCCCCGTTCATGCTCTGTCTCTCTCTGTCCCAAAAATAAATAAAAAACGTTGAAAAAAAAATTTTTTAATAAAATAAAATAAATAAATAGCTTTGTTTAAGTGGCCTGCCATTATTCTCCTGATTACCAATTTATCAATTTTTATGGTACATTATATATTTATATAATTCCTAGTAACTTAAAAATGAGGTTTAGCTCTATGTTACAGCTATTTTATCTTCATTGATTTTATTTAAAAGTACATGTGTAATAAGGGGTACTATCTGAGGAGCACAAAATATGCTGCTATATTATTTTCTAAATGTTAGCTATGTTATATTTGAGAAGTCACCTGCCTCTGTGGTGTTTCCTTTGAAACATGACCCTCTCTTTTTTACTTGTCATGCATTTATAGCATTAAGGTAATAGTTGAGTGAGACAAAACCATTCAGACTGTATTTCATTATGGTATGGTGGGCATCAGGCAATAGTTACCCTCAAAGGCTTTAAAATGATTTCCACAGAATTGTGTCAGTCATCATCAAAAGTGAATGTGTTGAAATCAAAAGTGAGAATCTTGCTATAGTGTATCCAAGAAATAAATTTAAATAGTGTTTCTCTTTGATTTTAGAATATTATATTACATAGTCTATTTTAAATTATTTGAAAAATCTTTTTTCCAAACAAACTGATATTGTCTAACCTGCATACATAAAATTAAATTAGGGCAAACACAAAACAAAGTTATTTTCTTAATTGCCAAACAAATTCACTGTTTCATAATCAAAGGCAGATACTCCAGGGCATGAATTGCACAGAGTTAATTCACGCTTAGGTGCATTGATGGCTCGGAGCCTTCAGCCTCATGCTTAGCAGAACACTAGGTGTGAAATATTACAACACAATTCACAACCTGTCATGTCTTATGGCTTAATTAGGAATGTTTATGATCTTGTTACTCATATTCTATCAGTAATAGACAACTAAAAAAAGAGACAAGGGACCATTATATGCAGAATAGTGTCATCATCATCGCATAAACTGAAAGCTCAAACTGTGGTTTAATTCAGTCTGGAATGGTAACTAAAGAAATAACAAAAATAAGTATCATAGGAGAATAGAACCACACAAATACTGTGTCCAAGAAAAGAACTGTGAAGTGACATATGCATGTATTATTTGATCTCCTTATTGGATACATGAATATTTGGGTGTACTTACTGGGGTTAAAAAGACATTCAGTCTAATCATCCAAGAAAACTACATATATTCTGAAAAGGAGGAAATTGGTTTAACCCATCAACACCATAGAGGGTGTTTGACCCTTAATGCATAAACTCAAAAAAGATTTTGTTTTATTCTGTGATGATAAAACCTTCAATATTTTCAATATTTCTTATAACTTAAATGACTACCCAGTAATTTCACAACTTTTGGATTCTGTTTTTGTTTTTGTATCTATGTAGTAGTAGATAAATATTTAATAATGTACATCAGTAAAAAAATATAGTAAAGGAAAGCTCATTTTAAGACTGTTGGTGTAAAATGCACTTACAGAATGATATGTTATAATACATCAAAAAAGATATTGGGCGTGCGGTTTAGTAAATTAGGATTAAACAATATGTATACTGGAATCAGACCTGATCAAATATGAATGTCCTATTTTTACCTGTAATAGGTACTGTAGATTTAGCTTTTTTTTTTTTTTTTGTAGTCAGGGCAAATAGATCTTTATATGTGTGTTTGTACTGGTCAAAATGTGAGTATCTACTGTAGCCTGCAAGTGCAGTAGTTGAAACCACTACTAAAAATGAGTCTATTGTGATTTTTTTAAAATTTCTTCAAGTTCATTTATTTATTTTGAGAGAGAGAGAGAACAGAGAAGGGAGAAAAAAGAAAGTGAGAAGAGAGAGAATCCAAAGCAGGCTCTACACTGTCAGCACAGAGCCTGACTCAGGGCTTGAACCCACAAATCATGAGATCCTGACCTGAGCTGAAATCAAGAGTTGGACGCTTAACTGATTGAGCTATCCAGGTGCCCCAAAGTCCGTTGTGATTTTTTAGGCACCTCCATTTCATCCCTTAGCGCTCAGGAGTTCCATTGTGTTTTTTGGTTTTGTTTTTTTTCCTGGTCAAGAAGGGTGCTATTATCATAGCAGGAAATGATTAAACCAGATTACTCTGACAGCTTTTGCGAAAGTGGGAAAGGCATCATTTATTTGGCAGTTTCTACTCAATCTGCATTGAATTTCCTTAAAACATTTAGAAAATGATTGTATTAATTTTAACAACAACAACAACAAAGAAACTGTTACCAAGATACTGATGGTTTCATAAATATATTCGAATAAACTAGTATTCACTGAAATATCTAGTTCTAAAACTGACTGATTTGATTTATCTGTGTCAGCCATTACTCATCCATCCATTCATTCAACAAATATTTAGTGAGCACCTTGTAAGAAGCAGCACTGTAATATACTCCATCTATAGCAGTGAATAAAACTGGCATTCTCCCATACATTGAGCAAAATTTCAGGTTTTTAGCTCCTTTCCAATATTAAACATTTCCCATTTTAAAAAAATTTAATGTTTATTTATTTTTGAGGGAGAGAGACAGAGTGCAAGTGAAGGGGAGGGGCAGAGAGAGAGGGAGACACAGAATCTGAAGCAGGCTCCAAGCTCTGAGCTGTCCGCACAGAGCCACACCTGGGGCTGGAACTCACGAACTGTGAGATCATGACCTGAACCAAAGTGAGATGCTCAACCGAGTCACCCAGGCACCCCAGGGTTTTCTCATTTTTTAATACTGGAAGTATTTCATATCATCTGTGGAGTTAATATAGATACACTTTGTAACTCAATGAATTTAATCTCCAGTTGTGTTTCATCATAAGCCATATGCGTGAACCATTGTCACAGAAAAATTAGAATGATGGACATATCTTCTCTAAACTTTTATAGTTACCAGTTTTGTTGGGTTATATAGTGTTCAAGCAATTATCCAGGAATATTGGGCAATAATAATAATAATAACCATTCTTCCATGTGTGAGGAATTGAGAATAGTTAAAACATTAAAACATCTTCTTTGAATGAATCAATGAAAATAGTCCTCTCTATTGATAAAATATACTTGGTAATTTTTCAAGTACTTGTAAATTACATCATGTGTTAAGTCATAACAAAGGACATATGCAGTATTGATAGAAACATACTGCACAGGAGGAAACTGCATTTTTGCCTTCAGTAATTCAGTTATTTTTAAACTTCATGGAGGTTTATTGGCAAAGTACAGATGTTTTTGGTTATTTTGAAGATAAAGACATATATAATTATTTTAACATAAAGACAAAGATTTTAACTATAAATACTCTCACAGGGAAGAAATAACAGTATCCCCAATTCCCAATTCTGGATTGCATCATCAGCTTATCTGTAGACATCAATAAGATCATCCAAAAATTGACCTTTCAAATAAATAATATACAAGACATGCCTCTTAACAACCTCTTGTCACATTAAACTCAATGAGTCAATTATAGCGTAATGTGATCTGATTATAGTCAATCCATTATTGAACTAAAAATGCATTTAAATGGATTTGAAACAAAATTAAAATGGTTTCATAGTTGCAACATCATGTTTTGTTTTTCTGTTTCTTTTCCATAATCGTGCTTTCTTCTCTGCATTTAAAAATTCTCTCATATCATTATGACAGTAATATAAATTTTCATGATGTATTGTTTGGGGGAATAATAAAATAGAGGATTCAAATTATTATTTTATGAATTTATTTAAGACTGGCAATCAATCCTGAAGTAATTTATATTACTTCAGAATTCTTCTTGATTTATTTTAGTACTTTTTTTGAAAGTTTAATCTCAAACCTTAATTTTATTTATTTACAAGTTCCACTATACCATGCTCTTGTAAGTGACTTTTTAAAATTTTTTTAATGTGTATTTATTTTTGAGAGCAAGAAAGAGAGAGAGTGTGAGCAGAGGAGGGGCAGAGAGAGAGGGAGACACACAGAATCCGAAGCAGGCTCCAGGCTGTGAGCTGTCAGCACAGAGCCCGACATGGGGCCCGAACTCACAAACTGTGAGATCGTGACCTGAGCCGAAGTCAGATGCTTAACAGACAGAGCCACCCAGGCTCCCCAGTGACTTTTTTTTTAAATATAATTTAGTGTCAAATTGGTGTTCATACAATACCAGTGCTTATCCCAACAAGTGCCCTCCTCAATGTTTATCACCCACTTTCCCTTCTCCCCCACCCTCCATCAACCCTCAGTTTGTTCTCCGTATTCACGAGTTTATGGTTTCCCTTATGGTTTGCCTCACTCCCTCTCTGTAACTTTTTTTTCCCCTTCCCTTCCCCCTCCCCAATGGGTTTCTGTTAAGTTTCTCAGGATGCACATAAGAGTGAAACCCATATGGTATCTGTCTTTCTCTGTATGACTTAGCATAACACTCTCCAGTTCCATCCACGTTGCTACAAAAGGCCATATTTCATTCTTCCTCATTGCCATGTAGTATTCCATTGTATATATAAACCACAATTTCTTTATCCATTCATCACTTGATGGACATTTAGGCTCTTTCCATAATTTGGCTATTGTTGAAAGTGCTGCTATAAACGTTGGGGTACAAGTGCCCCTGTGCATCAGCACTCCTGTATCCCTTGGGTAAATTCCTAGCAGTGCTATTTCTGGGTCATAGGGTAGGTCTAATTTTAATTTTTTGAGGAACCTCCACACTGCTTTCCAGAGCGGCTGCACCAGTTTGCATTCCCACCAACAGTGCAAGAGGGTTCCCGTTTCTCCACATCCTCGCCAGCATCTGTAGTTTCCTGAGTTGTTCATTTTAATCACTCTGACTGGTGTGAGGTAGTATCTCAGTGTGGCTTTGATTTGTATTTCCCCGATGATGAGTGACGTTGAACATTGTTTCATGTATCTATTGGCCATCTGGATTTTTTCTTTGAAAAAGTGTCTATTCATATCTTCTGCCCATTCCTTCACTGGATTATTTGTTTTTTGGGTGTGGAGTTTGGTGAGTTCTTTTATAAGTGACTTTTAAAACTGCTAGTTTGT
This sequence comes from Herpailurus yagouaroundi, assembly GCF_014898765.1. Classification (NCBI taxonomy): domain Eukaryota; kingdom Metazoa; phylum Chordata; class Mammalia; order Carnivora; family Felidae; genus Herpailurus; species Herpailurus yagouaroundi. The sequence continues at coordinate 44,293,282 of NW_024412405.1, read as the reverse complement.
ATAAGGAGAATTCATACAATCATCTTTCCAACACATATATTTAAATATTAGCTTGTAGTCTTAAACAAAAGGAAAAATGATTCACATATCAATATAAAAAGATCCATGATTATTTTATAAGAAGTATTTTATATTTCAAAGTTTATTTCATAAACATTATTACTATACCACATTTTTTCATCTTCATATTTAGAGGCCAATTGAAACAACAGACACTGGGATTTTAGCACAGTATGAAGAGAATTAATTATGCATCTCCAATTAAGGCCAATTAGAGTTGTACTTCCACTCCCTTGCACACCATGCAAAAACTCTACCAAAAGTGTCTAATATGTAGAAAGTTCATTAACGTTAAGTTTGGTTTCCATGTCTATTATCATCTCCTGTGGTGTGTACATTACTAAAATGTAATGGAAATTATCTATTAGAGATGTATAACATCTAAAACTATCATTTATAGGGACTTTAAATATGAAACTGTACATTAACATTAGTAACATTTCTAGGCTTTTGCAAAATATTTCACCAAGTTGGAATTGAATGGCTTGAGAAAAGAGAATTTTAAAAATCCATTACCCTAAAGGTTTCATTCAGGAAGTAATAACTATGCTGTACTAAAATGAGTCTTAAAAGCTCTCTATAGTTCTTTGAAGAATTATAAATTGTATTTCTGTTGGCAGATATTATTATTTCTTGTATATGTACAGAGATAGAATATCTTTTTAAAAAATTTAATTTTTATTTTACTTTTTTATTTTTTTTTTAATGTTTAGTTTTTTGAGAGAGAGAGAGAGACAGAGAGAGACAGAGAGAGACAGAGAGAAACAGAGTACAAGTGGGGGAGGGGCAGAGAGAGGAGAGACAGAATCTGAATCGGGCTGGAGGCTCTGAGCTGTCAGCATCAAGCCTGAGGTGGGGCTCAAACTCCTGAACTGTGCGATCATGACCTGAGGCAAAGTCAGATGCATAACAAACTGAGTCACCCAGGTGCCCCCAGAGGGAGAATATCTTACTACTTCACATTCTCAATGGAGTTCTTCTATAGTATGTATTTACAAATAGTATGTTTTACATTGAAGAGCACTAGGAACCTATGCAAATTTGATTCAAAATAAGATATTTGAGAATTAGATAGCCCATAAGCATTAGCCTTAGTGTTAATGGTCTTATATGGTCTATAAAATAGTTCATAAACATCTGTTTAAAGCTATCTATATGCTGCTTTTGTAAAATATTCTTTATATTTTGAGACAATCATGGTATTAATCTGAACATGGTATTTTAGACCAAAACTGAAATTTTTATTTGGAAAACTTATTTTTTCATGCAGAAATAGCTTTGGGGCTGATATATAAGTACTATATTCAGGTACAGATAAAAAATTAATTATTAATCAAAATTACAAATACCAAATAAATACCAACAGACCTGGAAATGACTATTGAGTTCAGCTTTGGGATACTATAGACATGTAATATGTTAAGATACACACATACATAAGCAGTTGAATTACATCAGTGCAGTTCATTGGAGAAGGGCAAGTCTTCAACAAAATAGTAGAACAGCTGGATATCTTTATTTTCTTAATTTAAATCCAAGTTAGTTAATATATAGTGTAATAATGTTTCCAGGAATAGAATTTAGTGATTTTTCACTTACATATAATATCCAGTGCTCATCCCAACAAGTATCCTCCTTAATGCCCCTTGCCTATTTAGCCCATCTGCTACCCAGCACCCCTCCAGCAATCCTAAGTTTGGTCTCTGTATTTAAGAGTCTCTTATGGTTTGTATCCCTCTCTATTTTTATATTATTTTTGTTTCCCTTCCCTTATGTTCATCTGTTTTGTATCTTAAATTCCACAGTCACGTAATATTTGTCTTTCCCTGACTGACTTATTTCGCTTAGTATAATGCACTGTAGTTCCATTCATGTTGTTGCAATGGCAACATTTCATTCTTTTTTGATCACCAAGTAATATTTCATTGTGTATATATACCACATCTTCTTTATCCATTAATCAGTCAATGGATACTCAGACTCTTTCCATACTTTGGCTATTGTCAGTCGTGCTGCAACTGGATATCTTTTAAGAAAAACAGTGTCTGTAAAGAAAAACAATATACTTTAACCCATATCTCAAACCATAAAAAAATTAGTTTAAAATGGGTTGAACCCACAGTGCCCTTATCAAAAATTTTTAAAAAGATAAATAGAACTTCACAAAAAATAAAACTCATTAATCAGAATTTACCAGTAGAACATAAAAATGAAAGCTATAGATTGGAAGTATTTAATACATATACACATATAATATATGGGTATATGTGTCTATGCATGTGTGTCTGAAAAATGTTATATAAAAGATCTCTACAAATCAGTGATAAGATAAATAGCACAATTTTTTTAATAAGCAAAATTCGGTCAGACATTTCACAAAAGAATATATACGAATTACCAGTGAGCACATGAAAAATTACTCAACATTGTTTCTCATTATGGAAATGCAAAACAAAACTCTACACTTACTAGGATGGGTACAATTAAAAAACCAAAACGTTGGCGATGATGAAGAATAACTGGAACTTTCATACTTTCCTAGTAGGAGTATAAAATGGTAGAGCCACTTTGCCAATCTAGTTGACAGTTTCGTTAAACGCTAAATGTATGCCATATACCTGTTTTATATTATTCCATGTGTTCTATTCATTACACTTTTAGATATTTACCCAACATATGTTCACAAAGAGACTTATAAGGAATATTTGATGCAGTTTTACTCATAAGAACTAAAAAGAACTGCTTATTTTGAGAACAAGCAGTAGACTAAAAAGAACCCACACAAAATGTTTTAATACAAATGAACTTCAAGAACAGGCAAACTAATTTATGGGGAAAGAAATAAGAACAATTTTTGACTGAAAATGTTCATAGTAGGGGCTGGTTGAAAGAGATACAAGAGAAATCACCAAAGTTATAGAACTTGTCTATATTTTGTGGGGGATATGGTAGGTACATGTTAGTCAAAACTCATTAATTTGTACATTTAAGAACTGTGCACTTGGGGCACCTGAGTTGAGCATCTGATCCTTGGGTTTCTGCTCAGGTCATGATCCTGGGGTCGTGGGATGGTACTGAGAATGGAATATGCCTGGGAATCTTTCTCTCTCCTTTTGGCCCCCCACCCCCACTTGTGTGCTTGCATGTGCTCGCTCTCTCTCTCTCTCTCTATCAAAAAAAAAAAAATTAAAAGAAAAAGAACTGTGTGCTTTACCCAAGTAATCATATATCAACAATAGAAACATACATAAGATAGATGTCGTTTTACATTATTTGCTTGTGTAGTTGTGTATATACTAAGTAATATGGGAAACAAAGGTAGAAGGAAATGGTAGATAAAATTAAATTTCCTTATAGCCTGCAGCCCATTGACAAATACTTAAGGCAGGCAGAATATAACCGGAATTCCCTACTGTCTTAATGTTAATGCTCTGCTAGAGGGAAAAACAACTTAAGCTTGACAATAGCCAGGCATCCAGTATCACAAGTCTTCTTCAGCATATGAAAATCCTTTTGGAAACTTACCCTGCCTTTACCTCCCCCAACACCCAAGTATATAATCAGTCTCCTCACAGTGACAGGGCAGCTCTTTCTGCTCATGGGCCTGTCCCTGTGCTTTAATAAAATCACCTTTTTGAACCAAATACGTCTCAAGAATTCTTTCTTGGTTGATGGCTCCAGACCCCTTTCACTCCAAAACCACATCATTAAGGTGTTGAGAAGTATAAAAAATTTGAAATTTCAGCCTATTTGTAACTGGACAAATTTGCCTACCCCTGATTTATGGATGGTGGCAGAAGAATGGAGATTTCTAGGTTAGAGTCAAATGCCTGTATTACATAACATGCAGGAAGGCAGGATGACCTGAATGCTTGCATCAGTTCCCTTTGCTCCCCAAGTCCAACAGGAGAGCTGAGGAAGGGGCCCAGGTAGATGCTACATGTGCACCACAGGTTTATATCATAGCTAAGGAACTATAAGCCTAGGAAAGCCTCAATTTTGTAAGCAGGATGCTAGCAAACCTGCCACAATATTCAAGAACACCTGCAAAGAGGTGGTGTATTATTTTGTTCAGGAAATGTATCTACTCTTTGCCCTGAAGAGAGGCACTACATCTCTCTTCCAAAGCTGTTTTCTGTACAAGCATCCTTGAAAAGATATCTGGAAAAAGCTGATTTTAGTTATGGAGAAAGTCCATGGAGAACTGTCTCCCAACATATGAATGTATTTTTTAAATGATTATTTATTTTTGAGAGTGGGGAGAGGGACAGAGAGAGAGAAAGGGAAAATCTAAAGCAGGCTCTGCACTGTCAGTGCACAGCCTGATGTGGGGCTAGAAACCACAAACAGCAAGATCATGACCTGAGTTGAAATCAAGGGTCAGATGCTAAACAGACTGAGCCACCCAACCACTCCACAACATATGGATATTTTTATTTAAAGATAATTATTTGGGAAAGTACTACAGCCATTAAAAGATTTTGTTTTAACATGCAAGTGTATGTGTGTGTGTGTGTGTGTGTGTGTGTATGCGTGTAAATATGCAATATTATGTCAATTTATCCATATACATTTCTGCAGGAACTAATGTAAAAGAAGACCAGTATTATCTGTTTTTAGGGATTAACAAAGAGTAAGCTTTCTTTTAGCTTTCATAGACGTTTAAAAAAATACTAAGGTCAATGATATAATTTATTTTGAAAAAATAAACTTTGCTAAATATTGTTTTTTGTTGTTGGTTTTTATGGTTTAATGCTTTTCCTTTACCTTTCTGCATTCTCAGAAATCAAAGAGGATGTAGTTTTTGTTTTAAATGTTTGTTTATTTATTTATTTGTTTATTTATTTATTTATGTAATCTCTACACCCAACATGTAGCACCCACAACCCCAAGATCAAGAGTCACATGCTCTTCCAACTGAACCAGCCAGGCACCCCAGAAAACTGAGAAGGTGTTTTTTTTCCTCATTCTGAGAATGATAGATGTATTTTGAACTTCCTGGTATTCTCGTTCTTTGAGGGAATGCTGGTGCACTGTCTTTAGAGTTAAAACATATATGATAGAGTAAGTTTTTATTGAAAAAGAAAAGTTTTAGTCAGGAAAACATGTATCTCATTTTTGAGAGATGAAATAAAAGCACCTTGATTATAGCAACAGGTATCAAATTCAACACTAAAATAACACTTGATTTTTTTGGCCTTATCTTTTATTATTCTCACAACAGCAACCTACAAAACAAAAGAGGACGTTTATAAGAAAGAAGGAGAAAGATAACAAGGCATTTCCATTCTTGGTGAGAAGTTATGAAAATATTTCTGTATAAAAGGAATATTAAACTCACAGTGAAAAACCCTACATCTCAGGAGTCACTGAAGCTGATGTACATATTTATATTTCTTACACTCTTTTGTCAATCATGATGTTTAAAAATCTCTCTCCTAAAAAATACACTTTAATATTTTACAGCTTGTTTTTTAAGAGTGCACTGTGCTAACCAATTGAGAAAAAATTATAGACAGAAAGAGAAACAATTACAAAACCACCTTATTTTGGTAAGACAAATAGATTATATAACAGACCCTATTTATCTGTAAATTAAATTGGGGCACCTGAGTGGCTTAGTCGGTTAAGTGTCCAACTTCAGCTCAGGTCATGATCTCCTGGTTCGGTTCCTGAATTTGAGCCCCGCGTCAGGCTCTCTGCTGACAGTTCAGAACCTGGAGCCTGCTTTACATTCTGGGTCTCCCTCTGTCTCTGCCCTTCCTCCACTCATACTCTGTCTCTGTCTCTCTTTCTCTCAAAAATAAAAATAAACATTAAAAAATTTATCTGTAAGTTAAATGACTCCTCATGAACTCACTAGCAGCAGAATGAAAGTTGAAGCTATCTTCTAAAAAGAGAAAAACCTGAAATAACACACAATGTAATACAGGCTGTGATCCACACACAAATATGGCGTGGAACATCTTTCAGGTTTTGGATAGATCAGTATAAAAAGAAATAATCTTTTCAGGCCATACATTTAAAACTTCATCAAAATATTTTGAAATTTTAGATATTAAAATGGGGTTTTCTGATTAAGAACAATTTCCTTGCTGCACTTTGCCAAAAGATAAATAGAACAGCATTTAGTGGATATAATGAACTCAAACATTGTTCCCAATGCTCCGTTCTGATTCTGTTCTGGGGCAGCTTTTCAACATTAACGAAACTGTGGATCTAGATTTTCTCTTTAACCTTGGCTTCTGGGTCCTAGAGCATGAGCTCTGTTCCGGTTGGGATCACCCTCTCCATCAGCACCTCCATTTCTCTTCAGAACATGTGGAAGGTCAAAAATTTGAACAGGAGACTGCCTTGCATTTTTCACCTACCCATAGCCCTTCCGGGCATTTAAGATGTGATGAGGTGCATGCCACTGAGAAAAATGCTTTTTGGGTCATATTGTCAAAGAAAAATATAGCGAACAATCAAAAAAAAAACTACTTAGAGGTTCAGGGAAGGATACCTTGTTAGGGATGACTTTTCACTGAGAATAAAGACAGTGCTTCTGGCTTCCCTGAGACTCATGGAGGATACAGTCTCCAGGGTGACAGTGACAATGACTTCTGTAAAGGACACAATAGTCTCACTCTGGAATATGCCTCAGGCGTTCACTGTCTACTGAGCTATGGAAAGGAGCTGTTGGGCGGAGGGCTCTATGGAGAGAATGCCACTTCACATTTAAAAACTTTTCAATTTCACACCGGTGCCCTCAGGAAAAATCCAAACTAGAGCTGACCTCTAGGTATCAGCCACCCTTAGCTCACATTTCTTTTCTTTTCCTCCCTGCTTATGCTCCAGATCTACCAAAACACCTTGTAATTCTTGAAAGAATTGTGCTTTCTGAATCTCAGGGTTTTCAGCCTATGTATTCATATCATTATACACTGTATAATAATAATTCCTTGTCTGTTTCTTTCCACAGCTTGTAAGCTGCTTCAGAAAAAGAGACCATTTCTTTTCTGCTTTTATATCTTCAGTCCTTGGCAAACAGTAGCAGGCAAGAATTTAGATGATTTAATGAATTAATTCCCAAATGAAAAAAAATTATAATTTTAAATCAGGAACCTTGTTCCTAGATTTGTACTCTCTACCTAAAGATTGTAACAACTGGCTAGATATTAACAAGAATGCTGAGGCCTCCATTATGATAAAGGAGCCCTCCTACTCATGGCTATAATTACCCTTACAGGACTATTACATGTGTTTGATACTGAGCTATTACTGAGAACTAATTTTCTTTTCAATTAATAGAAAGCAGAAGTAAGTATCAGTTTTACAAACTGATCAAAGGTGTGAATGAACTACTATTGCATTATTAGAATAAAATAAACAATTTTCAGATTATATGAATAAATATTGATGTTTTCCCTCATTCCCTAGTACCACTCTAGCACGTGCTATGTTAGACTAAAAGATTGTCTACATATAAAAATATTAAATATCAACAAGCCAAAAAAAGCCATATAAATTATCAGTATAAGCTAGCAGATGACCTCCCACCCCCACCACCTCCATTATAGGGCATTTTGAGAAGCACCTAGAGTCACGGGTTTACTCCTGTGTTCTAATTGGGTCAGATGACAGAATTCTTCGTTAAGCACTTGCCTGCTGAGTTTATCAGGTTTTATACTTTATTCATGCAAAGATGGTAATGCCTATATAATTTTTTTGCAAAACACATTTTTTGAACATTATCCATTTCTCCAGGGAAATTATTTCTTGCATCCCTACCGTTAAAATAAAACAAAAACAAAGCAAAACAAAAAAACCAAAAAACCTCCTGGTGCAAATTTAGATAACGGTTGGTCATAGCCATTTATACACTGTAAACTTATTAATAGAGACCTTCAAATGCTAATTACCCACTTCCAAAGTCATAGACAATTAACCTAGATATGCATATGCAGACATTTTAGAGTAAATTTCAAATTTATAAACATTTGGCCTAGAATTAACTGGCAAAATCTCAATTACAAAGACCACTTGGAATCACTAGGAAAAGACGTTTTCTTCCCCTTTTCTTCTTGGTCCTCAGAGGCCACTGGAACCATCTTATTGGGTGCTTTTTTTCTTTAAATCTTCCCTGTCATGAAAACATTTTCCTCAGTTTCTTGTCTCCTATGGTTACTATACCTAGTGTCTTCCTTTACAGCACTTCAAGTATGCATATCCTCTCCTAATAGGGCAAATAAATAAACAGACCCACACAAAACAGAAAAACCTGCTTCCAACGATTTTTTTTTCTATCTTTATTTGGTTCTAAGTCATATGACCAGTAAGTTGCTAAGGTTCTGTTTACTGCGCTTCTTTTTAGGTATGTGACTTAGGTCTTACTTTTCAGAAAACATGACCATAAGTGATAACCACATTCTCAAACTAGGGGGATGTTTGCCCTAAATTAGGGCCCATTGCTTAATGAAAGGAAAAGCATTTTATATGTACCATGTACATTTTATATGTACCATGGCTGTGTTGAGAAGGGGTGTGACTGTATTGAGTTCCTAGGAGACAGGAAAGTCCAAGAAATAAGGTATCTCAATAAATATAAGGCAAAATGACCACAATAGTAATGCAGTCGTAGCAAAAATCAAGAGTCGCTGAACAAAGAGGGGCACAAGTGTTTGTGGAAGTGGTCATTTACGGTTTACACTGGAAAAGGGAGATGTGTTGCTGACTTCTGAAAATTGACAATGGCTAGATTTGAGCTCTAGTGTCTCTGGGAGAAGGAGTATATAGTAGACTGCTAGGAAAAACTTAGCAACAAGTGAAACATTGATATGAAAAATGGCTTTTAGAACTGTGTTTCCCATTCAAATGCCTGGCATAATAGAAAATATCTGTTCAGCACATTGGATAAATCAGGGGATATATTTGTATGTGCCTGAGTGAATAAATATTTTATATAAAATGTTTTAAAGAGGACAACAACACAAAATGTAAGGAAAGCATCAAATATTGCATTATAATAACATGCTCAAATATCAAACATAAAATCATAAAATATAAATAATTATATAATATTTAATGAATAAATGTTGAGCCTGATCTCGTGCAGTATACTGAAATGGCTAAAAAATTCTGGATCAATACTTCTTAAACATGATAACTTCAAATTCATTTTTTTTATTCAAGTGTAATTAACATACAGTGTTACATTAGTTTCAGGTGCACAGTGTAATGATTCACCAATTCTACACATTGATCAGTGCTCATCACCATAAGTATATTATTAATCTCCTTCACCTATTTCACCCATCTCCCACTCACCTTCCCTCTGGTAACTATCAGTTTGTTCTCTACAGTTAAGGGTCCGTTTCTTGCTTTGTCTCTTTTTTCCTTTGTCCATTTGTTTTGTTTCTTAAATTCTAGATATGAGTGAAATCATACGGAATTTGTCTTTCTCTAATTTATTTCACTTAGCTTTATGCCTTCTAGATTCATCCATGTTTTTGCAAATGGCAAGATTTCATTCTTTTTATGGCTGAGTAATATTCTGTATATATGGAATTACACACACATATTTATACCACATATATACATATATATCACATACATCATGTATATCTATATCATCTATATGTATATCACATCTTCTTTAGCTGTTCATCTATGGATGGACACTTGAGTTACTTCCACATCTTGGCTAGGTAATAATGCTACGATAAACATAGGGGTGCATATATCTTTTCAAATTAGTGTGTTCATTTTCTTTGTGTAAATATCCAGAAGTGGAATTACTGGAACGTATGGTAATTGTATTTTTAATTTTTTTGAGGAGTCGCCATACTGTTTTTCACAGTGGATACACCAGTTTGTGTTCCCACTAACAGAGGGTTCCTTTTCTCCTTATCTTCACCAATACTTGTTATTTCTTCTGTTGTTGTTTATTTTACCCATTCCAACAGGTATGAGGTGTTATCTTATTATTGTTTAGAATTGCATTTCCCTGATGATTAGTGATGTTGAGCATCTTTTTTTTGTGTGTCTGTTGGCCATCTGTCTACTTTGGGAAAATGTCTATTCAGGTCCTCTGCCCACTTTTAATTGCATTATATGTTTTTTGGATGTTGAGTTGTATAAGTTCTTTATATATTTTGGATATTAACCCTTTATTGGATATGTCATTTACAAATACCTTCTTACATTCGGTAGGTTTCATTTTGGTTTTGTTGATGGTTTCCTTCACTGAGAAAAGATTTTTATTTCATTGTAGTCTCAATAGTTTAATTTTGCTTTTGTTTCCTTTGCCTGAGGAGTCCTATCTGTAAAAATTTTTCAATGGCTGATGTCAAAGAAATTACTGCCTATGTTATCTTTGAGGAATTTTATGGGTTCAGATTGTACCTGGAAGTCTTTAATCCATTTTGAGTTTATTTTTGCATGTGGTGAAAAGGATCCAGTTTCATTCTTTTGCATGTAGCTGTCAAGTTTTCCTAGCACGTTTGTTGAAGACACTTTTCCCATTATATATTCTTGATTCCTTTGTCATAGTTTAACTGACCATAAAAACTTGGGCTTATTTCTGAACTGTGCACTATGTTTTGTTGATCTAGTGTCTACTTTTGTGTCAGTACCATACTACTTTGATATACTTTGTAGTATATCTTAAAATCTGGGATTGTGATACCTCCAGTTCTGTTCCTCTTTGTCAAGATTGCTTTGGCTATTTGAAGTCTTTGGTGGTTCTATACAAATTTTACAATTATTTGTTCCAGTTCTGTGAAAAATTCCATTGGTATTTTGATAGGGATTGCATTAAATCTGTAGATTTCTTTGGGTATTAACAACATTTTACAATATTGGTTCTCACAATCTATGTGCATGGAATATCTTTCCATTTGCTTGTATAATCTTCAGTTTCTTTCATCAGTGTCTTTTGGTTTTTGGAGTGCAGTTTTTTCACCTCTTTGGTTAAGTTTACTCCTAGGTATTTTATTCTTTTTTGTACAGTGGTTAATGGGATTGTTTTAGTAATTTCTCTTTCTGCTGTTTCATTATGAGTGTATAGAAATGCAATGGATTTCTGTACATTGATTGATTTTGTATCTTATAACCTTACTGAATTCATTTATCATTTCTAGTAGATAGTGGTGGAATCTTTAGGATTTTTAAATATAGGATCATGTCATCTGCAAGTAGTGAAAGCTTTACTTCCTCATTGGATGCCTTTTATTCCTTTTTTTTTTTTTTTTTTTTTTTTTTTTTTTTTTTTTTGTCTGATTGCTATGTCTAGGATTTCCAGTACTATGTTGAATAAAAATGGTCAGAGTGGACATCCTTGTCTTGCTTCTGATCTTAGGGAAAAAGCTCAGTTTTTTACCATTGAGTATTAGCTGTGGATTTGATTTGTTTTTGATTTATTATTGTTTCTTTTTAATGTTTATTTTTGAGGGAGAGAAAGAGTCAGAGAGTGTGCACTGGAGAGGGATAGAGAGAAAGGAGACAGGATCCAAAGCAGGCTCTGCACTGACAGCAGAAAGCCCAACGCAGGGCTCGAACTCATGAACCATGAGATCATGAAACAACTGAGCCACCCCAGTGTACCCCCACAGTTTTCGAAATGTTGTTGTTAACTGTGGACTTTGTGTATTTGGCCTTTATTATGTTGAGGTATGTTTTCTCTAAACCTACTTTTTGAGATATTTTAACATGAATGTGTGTTGTACTTTATCAAATGTTTTTTTCTTCATCTACTGAGATGATCATGTTTTTTATTCTTTTTCTTCTTAATGTGATATATCATGTTGATTGATTTGCAAATATTGAACCACTCTTGCATCCCTGGCATAAATACCAATTGATCATAGTGAATGATTTTTTTAATGTATTGTTGGATTCAGTTTGCTAATATTTTATTGAGGATTTTTGCATCTGTCCATCAGGGATATTGGCCTGTAGTTTTCTTTTTTGTTATGTTTTGTAATGTCTGTGTGTGGTTTTGGTATCAGGGTAATGCTGGCCTCATAGAAGGAATTTAGAATCCTTCCTCTTCTATTTTTTGGAATAGTTTGAGAAGAACAGATATTATCTTTTCTTTGAATGTTTGTTAGACTTCACCTGTGATGCCTTCTGGTCCTGGACTTTGTTTATTATGAGTTTTTTGAATACTGATTTAATTTCATTGCTACTGATTAGTCTGTTCAGAGCTTCTGTTTCTTCCTGATTCAGTTTTGGATGATTATATGTTTCCAAGAATTTATCCATTTTTTCTACTTTGTCTAATTTGCTGGCATATAATTTTTCATAATCTCCTATTATCCCTTGTATTTCTGTGGTGTGTGTTGTTATTTGTCCTTTCTCATTTCTGATTTATTTATTTCAGTCTTGCTTTGTTTTCTTTTTCTTTTTTTTTTAAGAGTCTGGGTAAACATTTATCAAATTTGTTGATCTTTTCAAAAACTAGCTTCTTGTTTCACTGATCTGTTCTTTGTTTTTGTTTTTCTCTTTTGGTCCCTATTTCATTATTGCTGCTCTACTCTATATTATTTCATTCCTTATACTGGCTTTAGACTTTTTTGTTCTTCTTTTTTTATCTCCTTTAGATGTAAGGTTAGGTTGTTTGAGATTTTTTGTGTTTCTTGAGGTATGCCTGTATTGCTATAATGTTCCCTAGTAGAACAGCTTCTTGCTGCATTCCAAAGATTTTGGACCAGTGTGTTTTCATTTTCATTTTTCTCCATGCATTTTTTATTTCCTCTTTGATTTCTTAATTAACCCATTAATTGTTTAGTAGCGTGATATTTAGACTTTGTGTATTTGTGTTCTTTCCAGATTTTTTAAAATTGATTTCTAGTTTTATACCATTGTGCTTGCAAAATTTGCATGACATGATTTCAGTCTTTTTTAATTTGTTGAGACTTGTATTATGGCATAATATGTGATATGTTCTGGGGAATATCCATGTGCACTTGAAAAGAATATGTATTCCTCTATTTTGGAGGTGGAATGTTCTGAATATATCTGGGAGATCCATCTTGTTCAATATGTCATTCCATGCCACTGTTTCCTTGTTGATTTTCTGTCTGGTTGATATAGCCATTAATGTAAATGAGTTGTTAATGTCCCCTACTATTATTGTATTACTATCAGTTTCTTCTTTTATGTCTGTTTATAAGTTGCTTTATGTATTTGGGTGCTTTCATGTTTGGTGCATGAATATTTACAATTGTAGATTTTCTTGTTGGACTATTCCCTTCATTTATGCTGTGTCCTTTTTTGACTCTTGGTACAGTCTTTGTTTGAAAGCCTATTTTGTTTGATATTGGTATTGCTACCCCAACTTTCTTTTCGCTTCCATTTTCATGATAAATGTTTTTCTATCCCTTTACTTTCAATCTGCATGTGTCTTTAGGTCTGAGTCTCTTATAGGCAGCCTATAGGTGGGTCCTGCTTTTTTATCCATTCAGTCACCATTTAGTCCATTTACATTTATAGTAATTATTGATAGGTATGTACTGATTGCCATTTTGTTACTTTTTTTTACAGTTGCTTTTGTAGTTCTTCTCTGTTCCTTTCTTTTCTTGCTCTTTTCCCTTGTGGTTTGATGGCTTTCTTTAGTGATATGCTTGTATTCCTTTATCTTTATCTTTTGCATATCTATTAAACGTTTTGATTCATGGTTACTATTCGATTGATATGTAACATCTTCTCCATATAGCAGTCTATATTAAGTGATGCTCACTTGAGTTTAACCCATTCTGAGAGTACTAAATTTTTATCCCCTCCCATGTTTTATGTATATGATGTCATACTTTACATCCTTTTATTTTGGATGAATCCCTTGACTGTTTTTTAAAGATAGTATTGATTGTACTGTTTTGCTGCTTTTGTCTTTTAACCTCTGTGCTGCTTTTTTTCTTTTCACCACCATACTTGTTTTATAAGTGATTAATTTACTTTTATTATGTTTGTATTTACTTGTTAAATCTTTCCTTTCCTAATTTTTTTACTCCTGATTTTTCCACTCCTTTTCTTCCCAAAGAATTCCCTTTAATTTTTCTTGTAAGGCTGGTTTACTGATGGTGAACTCCTTTTACTTTTGTTTGTCTGGGAAACTATATTTTCTTCTATTCTGAAATAATAATCTCACTGGATAGAGTATTCTTGGTTTTTCCTTTCAACACTTTGCCACTCCCTTCTGACCTGTTAAAGTTTCTGCTGAAAAATTCCACCGATAGTCTTATAGGATTTCCCTTGTATGTAACTGTTTTCTTTTCTCTTGCTGCTTTTACATTTCTCTTTTTCATTTTTTTTTTTTTTTTTTTTTTTTTCTATTTCAATTATTATATGCTGTGATGTGGACTTCCTTGGGTTGATTTTGCTGGGGACTTTCTCTGCCTCCTGTACTTGGATGTCTATTTTCTTCCTCCAAATTAGAGAAGTTTCTCAGCTGTTATTTCATCAAACTTTCTGCCTCCTTTTCTCTCTCTTCTCCTTATGGGCAGCCTATAATGCAAATACTATTATGTTTGATGAAGTTGCTGAGTTCCCTTAACCTATTCTCATTTTTTATTATTATTTTTTATTTTACTGTTCAGCTTAGTTGCTTTCCATTTCTCTTTTTTCCAACTCACTGATCCATTCTTCTGCTCCCTTTAACCTACTTTGATTCCCTCTACTGTATTTTTTATTTAGTTCTTGAGTTCTTCATCTCTGATTGGTTCTGTGTGTGTGTGTGTGTGTGTGTGTGTGTGTGTGTGTGTGTGTTTGTATTTTCATTTCTATCTTGAAAGTCTCAATGAGATCCTCCACTCATAGGTCCAGTAAGTATCATTCTGATCATTATTTTGAATTCTCAATCAAGCATATTTCTTATCTCTGTTTTAATTAGCTCTTTTGCTGTGATTTTATCCTATTCTTTCATTTGGAACATATTTCTCTTTCTCGTCATTTTGTCTAACTCTCTATGTTTTTTCTATGTATTAGGAAATCCAGCTCTGTCTCCTGATCTTGAAAGTAGTAGCTTTATGAAGAAGAGGTCCTATGGTGCCCTGCCATGTAATGTCCCCTGTTCACCATAACCTAGTGCTTCAGGGGTGTCTCCTATGTGGATTATGTGGGCCCTGCCATAGTAGCTGAGCCACATTTGCCTTGAGTCCTATTGGCTGCCATGGCCCACTTTGCCTGTTGTGGGCAGAGTTTAGTCCCCTTTCTGTAAAGGGGCCAGTCTTGGGCTGCCTTGAGGTTGTAGTTGGGTCAGACCAGATGACTGCCCTCATCCCATTTGCTGGGACTGCAGTCACATGGAATGGCAGAGTTCTCTCCTTGTGCTGCCTCCTGTGAGGTTTTTTTTGGTGGGTAGAGCCAGTAGTCTGATTATTATCTACCTCCAACCCACTCCTGGGCTTGCAGAGACAGGTATGTGTGGTTTTATCTTCCCCTCTCCCAATGGCAGGCGTCACTTTGGAGTGGCACTTGTTACTGTCAGGGCTGCTTGCATAATGAGATGTGTCAGGAGCCACTTTGGAGGGACTCCTGCAGAGTGGGTCAGATTTCATGAGACAGATCTGAAGGAAAATGTGGGGCAGGATGCATGGTGTTAGCAAGCTAGGTGGAGCGTGTTGGAGCCAGTTCCTGCCAGTGTCCGGGTATCTAGGCTGTTGGAAAGGAGGAGGAAAATGGTACCCACCAGCTCTTTTGTTCTTGGAGAAGTCTAAGTTTTCCTACCTCTCCAGCACATGCTCTGAGATTAGAAAATCTTTCCATATACCTGAGGGACTTTTCAAAGTGGTGCTTCTTTGCTGTACATCAGTGAGGTTTTAGTTATGCTATCTCCCTGAAGGCAGGGACACAGTTTCCTATCACCCTCTGGCTCTCCCAAAGCAGAACTTGCCGATTTTTAAAGTGCATGGAATTAAACCCCCACTGATTGTCTAAACTCACGAAGTTAAATCCCATTGGTTTTCAAAACCAAATGTCACAGGGACCTATCTTCCTAATGGAGGTCCCCAGTATCTGGGGTGCCTGGTGTGGGTTCTCTTCTTCTCCCTTTTCTATGCTTGTGACTTTTCTACGCTGGTGACTCTCCAGTTTGTGGTTAATCTCACCAGGAGTTTGGTTACTGACTGCATCTCCACTCCTCCTACCATTTTTCATGTGACCTCCTCTCTAAAATTAACCATGGAAAGTCTTTTCTTGAGGTCATGATCTGGGTTAGTTGCAATGATATGGCTGTTATCTAGGTGTATCCATGGGACAAGGTGAGTTTACAGCGCTCCTACTCTGCCATCTCTAGAGGCTCCAATCTTTTCAAATTCTTGATATCAGGATTGACTACAAATGTTCACATGAGTAGCTGCTAAAAAAATAAATATTTTTTACAACCATTCAAAATTTAACAACAGTTAAAATTATATTATTAATAAAAGCCGCATTTCAGGAGCACCCCTCTGTTAGATAAGATGCTTCCTGTTTCATGAATCATTTAAGAAAGCCAGTAAGATTTTCAAATTTAAAAATGTCTCTTTCATTTCATTCATATGATGTTGCAGTGGTAAATTAATTTTATTTCGGTTGAATTCTTCTTACCTAATATTTCAAAAAATTAAGAAGCTGTTTGTTAAAGCAATCTTACAGTGACCAGCTTGGATGCCACTGAAAGGATATATCAACCACAAAGAGAGAAATGTATGTACATGTACATGAAAAGTTAGATATTCAAGGGTCTATAGACTAGAGCTATGCCCAGTGAGGTACACTGCCCAATTCCTCTACTCTCTCTCACATATGTAATAAACATATGTCTTTTCCTGACATATTTTTTTGCCGGGTGTTTTGTTTTCTACATCCTAGGGAATTAACTCTAAGAACCTACACAAGTATTTTATCTACCATGTGCTATGGTGCTCTCTACTGATGGTGTTGAAGTCAGTATCTTCAGAA
Source organism: Herpailurus yagouaroundi (assembly GCF_014898765.1). Taxonomy (NCBI): domain Eukaryota; kingdom Metazoa; phylum Chordata; class Mammalia; order Carnivora; family Felidae; genus Herpailurus; species Herpailurus yagouaroundi. Next base: position 44,276,299 of record NW_024412405.1, on the reverse strand, counting down.
CAGAACTGATCCTTGGTGGCCATGTTTAGCACATTTTGGCAGGATAGCGTGGTGTTAAATATCACTCTTGCTTTCTACCTGCAGTTACCACAAAATATGGCATCTAACCTTGCTTCAAAAGTACCATCCTACCAGAACCCTCTGCCCTGTGGCCAGAGATGACAAGCCTAAAATCTCTAGCCACCCTAGGCACTGGCCACCACCCCGAGGACAAGTATTAATTTCCTAGTGCACCTATGGAGTATAATCATTTGGAAGGTCTAATATGGAAAGCTCTTACACTATAGAAGAATGCTGTGGTAATGTATGTAAGAACTAGAAAGTGCTGGCTCACATGAGACAGGCTAGATTAAATGTAAACAAACAAAACAACACTAATAATTTGTGGAAACTTAAATATTACTTAGTCAATCGGTGTTAAAAAAAAACCCTCAAAAAGTTAGAAATTAGATCAATCTGGATTTAAATCTTAGATTTACATCTTTTTAAACATGTATTGCAATGGCTCAAAGTTTAATCTTCATCATTCTCATATGCTATAAATGAAAGCGACAACTATTTTAGAATAAAGCAGGTATCTAGAAATGAGTTAACAAAGCAATGAACTAAATTGACAAAACTATGTATTGTAAAATAATATATAGTAGCAAATACTTTTAAGCAACCCATTTTCATAATAAAACAATAATGAACTGGTTCTCAAAGTGTGGATCCCAAACCAGCAGATCAGAACACCTGGAAATGCAGATGTTAAAAAGCCACTCCAGAACCTACTGAACCAGAAACTGAGCAGAGGGCCTCCAGTCTGTGTTTTAGCAAACCCTTCAGAAGAGTCTGATGCATGCTGAAGTTTGAGAACCCCTAGTTTGGTGAATCATGGAGCATAAATACATTTTTTTGCATTGCTGAAATGAACATTTTGAGAACCAAGCATAAGCAAGTTATTATATTCTATTAAATATAAATGCAAATAAGGCACTTCATATCAAAATTACATAAAATTATATGGGTGTGATCAAGGAAATTAGTACACGATTATGAAAATAGGCACAGTTTAAATTGGAGGTCTGGTAGAAGAATTAGTCTTTGCATAGTTGTTGGAACAGATTTTCAGAGTTCTCATTTCTTCTGTATCTGTAGAAGATAGCAATCAATATTCTCACAATTTAAGAAATGAACATAACTGATCACATATAGGTACGTTAATGGAAGACTAATAATGTGTACTGTTATAAGGAAATACTCTTTTTATGATTTGAATGAACAAATACTTATTCATTTAACAGAATTCTTTTATTAAATGTTTGAGTCATTATATTTTAAATGCTTGCTAGTCAATTACATATCTCAGAAAGTATTTCATTTGTTTTATATTTATTAACTATAATAAACATACAGTAAGACTTACAACCAAGACAACAGGAAGGGACAAGGTACATTTAAATATTAAGTAAGAACTGTATGATCTATTTGCCTTGTCCTCAAAAAAATGTTTTTCTTATGCTTCTTGCACAGTATTATTTTAGTCACTGAAATTTAAAATTTCTCCAACATTCTCTTTTATTTTATATAATTTTAATGTTAAATTCTAAAATATAAATATAATTGTAACAAAGATCTGTAACTAAGACAAGTGGAAAACACTAAAATCATAGTTTTTATTTATATTGTATTACTTTATTTCTGTCTACTCATAATCTAAGTTTATTCATAAATCAAGGTCACGAATATTATAAAAGGAAAATTGGAGCATATAGGGAAAATTTTGCTAAAATGTCATTATTTTCAACACAATGGAATGCTAATATTTAAATAGCTTTTCTACATCAATTCCTAACAAAACCTTTGGAATAAAATAGGTAATAAAGCAATACAAGTAAGTAATATGGTACAATCCTACTCCCTTATACTTTTGGGGGGGAACATAAGAAATTTATGTTAAAAAATATAAAGTTAAAAAAATACAATGTTGTTGTAAGAGAGATACAAATAGTATTAGAAGGGTAAAAATCAAGAAAGATGGCTTCTACGGTTTTGTTCAGAGAATTCTTTTTAGAACCTTGATCTCTAAAAAGTAATCAGATAACTGCAAAAAGTTCAATTCTGCTTCCAATTTTGGCCTGAATTTATTTTTAACATTTCCACAATCAAAGAAATTAATGGTTACATGCAGTGAAATAAAAAAGAAATAGAATCATTACTAGGCTTGAAAATATGGTATTGTTCTTTTTTTTCAACACTAATCTCATGACTATCTATCAATGACTAAAAAGCATACTTAAGATTAAAAAAAAAATGGATTCTTTTACAATAGGATGATTTCTACTCTGAATTGAAAACTTGGGTCATTACCTTAAGATTATAGTTTGTGCCTAGTATAAATAGAACATGATGGGCCCCTGCCATCCTTTGGATTCAGGAGAAACATTGCACATTTGGTAACTGTGGTAAGCAGCATAAAAACTTTCTATTATAGAAGCTCAGTTTTACAAAAAACTTTTAAAACTCACTAAGAAATAAAGCTATTCATTTGTGAATAGGACATTATCATCTACTGAATAACTGAATGCAAGATCATTTATCATTTTCAGTCTCTGACATCTTTTGCACAGTGAAAAAGGTATGTGATTACAGAATAATTTGGAATAATATAAAAATACAACCTTACAAATTGCACAAGAACACCATTATACTTATGTTAATAATGCAATGCACTATTTTGATTTCTAACTGACTTTTGGCATGTTTTATCGTACTTTTCCAATTTTTAACAAGGTGAAAACAACTGCAAAATTTGAATTATGAGAGAATCTTTGTTTCTTGTAGAAACTGAGTTTATGCCTATACATTAATGTAATTTCAAAGAAAGTTTCTCTAAATTCTGTGAGATCAATTATTTTTTTACCCAAGTACCAGTTACCATTCACAATAGAAAACAGTTCTGTTCTCTGGGAGTAGATCAGACCATCCCTCATCATAGCAGATATGTTCCCTTCTGAGTTTTTTTTTTTTCTTTTAATCATTCCACTCAATTCTAACCTTTTTGTCTTCTGAATTATACATGAGATTTTACTAGTTAACGTGGTAAATGACCATGATGGCCTTAGCATTCCCCTCAGCTTGACTAAGTTTCTTTCTGACTACTGGTCTATGACCTTCCTTTCCTTGGAGTGTTTGATTTAAAAATCTTAGTTAGAAATGCTTTTTCTACCCCCTTGAGACTTAAATCTTCTCCCAGCCTCTTGCCAGGTTTGAAACTCTGGAATGTCTTTCAAGGGCCCAGGAACCATATGTTTGAAATGTAAATATAATCATCAATAAAGATAGAACCCCTGTCTCCAAAGGTCTATGGGAGAGTAGGATCCTAACTTTGATAAGTGCCAATTAGGAAGCACCAGTGGACTAATCACACTGACCAACCTCCCTCCTAACATCTGGTACTTTTCCACTAATTCAGCCCAGTGCTTAACTCTCCTTCCTTTTGTTTCGATAGTGTTGAGATCAATCTCTCCCTATTGCTGTAGACTCTAGTAAACTCTTCCTTTCTCCTTTAATTTTTCTGATACAATTTCTCTTTGACATAAGCTACCAACATGTTGTCAAACTTAGAAGTTACATTATTTTCATGGAGAATTATAACTTTTGCTTCACATTTCCTTGTTTAATGAGTTAAGAAATAAGTTTGAAGGTTATGAATATAAACCTAAAAGCAAAATTGAAGTTTATATTTTAGAAAAGAACACTTTCCCTGCCCTCATAATGAAACCCTACTCTATTAATGATATGATCCTACAGTCTTCCTAGCTATCTTGACTTGAAACATTGAGCCTAATATATTCAACATTTATTGCACATCTATTGTATACCACACAACTAAGCTGTATCATATTATCTCAATCTGTTTTAAGTAAAGATCTGGGAAAAAATCTTTCCTTGTCATTAGCCATTTAAAGATAGACTGTGTCTAATGATTCTTGTATTCCCAATAGCACCTATTATTGTACTTTGGGTAACAGGCATTTAATACTTTTAGATTCAGGCATAGAGTTCATTTTGTTCACTTAAGTTTCAAAGTCAATTTCTTTTAGAAATAAAATACATGATATGAAAATTTGTTACTTTTATAATTATATAATGTATATTACGTGCAATTTTATAAAATTTGTGTGTTCATCCTTATCTCTTAGCTTGTATTTTAAGGTACAAATAAATACAACCCATGTATCTTTGAACACACAAGCATAGATTTGTTTGTATGAAAACATAACCAAAATTTCAAGTCTTAATAATAAATTATCTAATAAAATGTATTAGATAACATCTAATACATTAGATAATATCTAATATCTAATAAAATGTATTCCTAAAAGGAATAATACATTCCTAAATCTAGTAGTCACTGGATTTGGGGGAACAAGTGGAATCATAATAAAAAATAATATTTTAGATAATACTTAAAATACAGAAGACGAAATTTAGGCAAGCAAGTCTAAAATACAGAAATTAACTCCAAGAACCATCCAGATGACAAGAAGGACCTAAACTTGGAAAAGCAGTAGTAAGAATGAAATGAAAAGATATATAAAAAGTAAGTTAGGACCACGAATGTCCATGTTTATTAACAGTGTGGAAAAAGAAAGAGTTAAATACAACTCTAAGATTTCCAGCTTGTGTGACAAGGGGTAGGGGGATGCTGAATAGAAATAGACTAAAGAGTGGTGCCTGGGTGGCTCAGTGGGTTGAGCATCTGACTCTTGGTTTAAGCTCAGGTCATGATCTTGAAGCTTCATGGGTTCTAGCCCTGTATTGGGCTCTGCTCTGGCAATATGGAGCCTGCTTGGGATTCTTTCTGTCTCCCTCTCTTTCTGCCCCTTTGCACTTGTGCTCGCTTTCTCTCTCAAAATAACTAAACTTAAAAAAAAAGAAAAAAAGGAAATAAAAAAGGAACAGACTAATGAAGAGAGGGACTGGGTACAAATAAAGATGAACAAGTGGTTTAGACAAGTTAACAGGTCATCAAGGTAGGAGTATGTTGGATGGAATTAGACAAGAAACCTTAGGCTCTATAACTAGCCACAGAGAAGAGAGATGTTCAGAGCTTGAGCAGTGACACCAAATGAGACCTAACAAGGGAAAAAAAGCAATAGGAAAAGAAGAAAATCAGGCCGATTTACTGCTTTCAATTTGTCATTAGTCTCTTTCCTCCAGCACAATTTTTTCCCTGCATTCACACTGTATGTCTTTAATTATTTATTTTATTTTTTGATTCATAATACATTAAAAAAAAAAACCTTGCAGTGAATAATTGTGCTTTATCCTGTTTCCTGATTATTTTTGTTTCTAAAAACGACTGCCACAGATAACCCCCCCTTTTTTTTCACATACTATAGATTCTCTCAGTTTCTTTAGGCAAACAGAAACATGTATTAATCTACATTCTTGCCCTCCTCCATCATTTGTATGCAAAATTATACTCTAGAGACAGTGTTCTGCTCCTTGCATTTTCATCTAACTATAGGTTTTGGAGCACTTGTCAGAGTAGTATTTAGTGTCCTTGGTCATTCCTGTTTATAGCTACATATCAGTGCTCTGCATTGCTGCACTATCATTTATTCAAACCTTCCCCTTTTGATGGACACTAAGGAGGTTTGTTATCTTTCCACCTTCAAACCTCTTCTAATTAGTTTTCCTTCCTAGTTATTACCTCTCCTGTCCTTTTCTTTCAGAAGAAAAATCTGAAGGAAAAAATTTTCAGTAGGAAAATCATATGGAAGAAATAAACCACCATGAAAACTTAGTAGTAAAAGATTAATGCCAAAAAACCTAGTACAATGCAAATCCAAAGATGTCACTATGCTTAATTTTTTTTAATCACATTTTCTTAGAAAAGACTCACTAACATTCATTAGTAATTGATGGCTTAATTTCATCAATATTTCATACTGGTGATCAATCAGGTTTAGGATTCAAAACCAATCTAATTATTTTGTTCATACTCATTATTCTTCTTGTAGATTATTTAAGTAAATATATTAGTAATTTCTGATGTATACTTATTTAAGGCCAAAGAAATAGGCTTACATTAAGCCTGCATTAGATGTTAAAACATGATAAACTCCCAAGCACTGAAAACCCTCTCTGGCTCTGGCTCCCACTTTTCCACACTTAATTCCTGATAAATACAGAAAGAAGGAATACAATCACAAAATAAGTTTACATAATTCTTGAGTTAGTAAAAGTTTATGAATTCCTAGTTTTATGACAATACTTTGGATATCTGCCTAGACTTCTAGTCTCCCGTTGAGATGCTCAGAGGAAAGGAACACAAAGCAGAGATGATCAACTCTACGATCAACCTCTGTGATGTAACCTTAGCCCTGAGAAGTGGCTGACCAGTTTGGAACTCCCGTTTCCCTGCTCCCCTTAACCTAGGTGTGCAGGTGATTAGCACTCCTTTGCCAAATGGGATTTATTATATTGTGCTATTTGTTTGTAATGACATTTATGGGACAAGTTTTTTGATGAGCCTTTTCTTCTTTGCCAGCTGGATATAAACAAAGACCAACCAGTGGGAGGTGGTGGAGTTTCAGATTGGAAAAGTATGGTGTTCTGGATTCAGAACATAGAAGAAGCTGCCTGCTTACCTGGGAAACCCCACGCAGGGCTGTCATAGGAGCAAAACAAATTTCTATTATGATGACCCACTGCAATTTGGCATAGTATTTTTCAGCACCTAGTATAACAATATTTAATATAAGACACATCTGCACATGAATTTGTACAAAATTTACAATGAGCCTTCTGAGTGTTTCCTCTCTTTCCTTCCTTCCCATTTTTCTTTTTTCCTTCTTTTCTCTTTGTCTATTTAATTGAATCAGTTTATGTGCTTGTTGACTGAAGTGTTCTTAAGATATGTTCCAAATAATCAGGCATCTATAACTAATTCCTGAAGACTTTGATGACACACCCCGGTTAGGCTGCAGCGGGCGTCTGCACAGCTACACAAATTCTGGTAATGAGAACCTCAAAAGAGAGTGGTAGAGAAATAAGGCCTTACTTTTGTTAAGTAAGTGCATCATTGCAGAGCCTGACATGGGACTTAAACCCCCAAACCATGAGATCATGACCTGAGGCAAAGTCAGGCGCTTAACCAACCGAGGCAGCCAGGCACACCAGAAAGAAGGACTTTCAGTGGAGGCAAAGCCTCTTGTCTTTCACTTCAGCGTTAAGCAAATTCTCAGGACTGGTTAGATATATGCTCCCCAAAGCATTCTGGCCTTGGCTGATACATAATGTGTGGTGCCAGAGCATCTGTGAAGAAATTCTCAACATTTGTCTCCAGATCATACAGGCATATAGAATGTTTTATTGTAATGAAAATCACATTTCACCAAAAAATTAATGATGTATTACATAATACTAAGTTGAGTTATAAAAGACGGAGTGAATTTGGCAAAATGTGAGGAACAAGATTATAGAAACAAAATTTTTCTGTGTATTTGATGTATATTCCAACCACTGAACACACATGTTCTCCCCTATCTTATTTGTTCAATTTCCTTCCTTCTCTCAGTTAAAGCACTGGAAAGAAGTCTTATTGTCAGCCATTAGTTAATGTTTTCAGTGATTACTCACATTAGATTTTGCTTAACTTCTGCAGCTTGGATTCCCCAAATGAGTATTTCAAGCTGCTTACTATAAACTATAAACTGGGTTCATGTGAACAATAATTATTTATTAAAATATATCTTTAAATACATCTATGTATTTCTGTTAGTACATGTCTCAAACAAATGATTATCTGAAGAGGGATCACCACTCCGGTGGTGTAGAGGAAATACGCAAATTCAAATAACAAATCTCCCATCACCTAATCCCAACGTGCCTTGACGCAGGCATGCCCTACAGTTATGAGTGTTACTTTGTGAATAAACCAAGACCCAGAGAGATTTGGTAATCAAATTGTCCATAAATGCAATATTCAGAGTGTATGTGCAATGGCATAATTGAGCTTCAGAACTATTAAAAAGCAGACTGTTCATTTATATTTATAATCAGGGCAGACATGATAGAACAGAAGAGAATTTGTTCCTTATGTGCTAACTTATTCTATACAGGAGCAAGATAAAAGTGAGAAAGATTTCCCAAGTCTACCTCTTCACAGTCAATAGCCATACACTCCATCTTCACACATCTGACTTTTCACCTTCCAGAAAGACATTTTCTTTTGAAAGAATGCAGTTTCTTATAGAAGTAGAGGCTTTCATCCATGTGTCTCAGTTCAGGTTATGATGCACAATTTAAATTTGAGGACACATGAGTTCCTTTCTATAGAATAAGGTAGCACACCAAGAACATATTCCCTTCTGTTCTGTCTCTTATGCTCTGATTATAAATTTAGATGAGGACTACTTTCTTTTAAATGGATGTTAAGCCCTAATACAAATTTGACATACATTTAAAATGTCCCCATTCATGGATTATTCAAACACCAAACATTTTGGGTTTCAGTTTATTTATAATGTTACACCCATGACTGTGGAACATTTCATTAACAAGACATGATAGAATTATGTAATGAGAGATTCACTCGTTAGCAGTGTGTGCCCCTTCCACACTCCTCAAGGCGGGTGGTCTCTTTCCACATAATCATTTTCTTTAACAGATATCACTAATACAAATTTGCACATATAAATTATGTTGAAGCATAAACATTTTTGGAATTCTAGATTAATTTCAAATAAAAAATTTTAATGATAAATTCTGGATTAATATCAAATAAAATTTATCTTCATATGTCTAACACTACTGCAGTTTTACCCATGCATTTCCGTCTCCTGATGGCCCTGACCACCACCCCTAGGCATGTTCTCTCCTGGTATATGATTCGGTGCTAAGGAAATTTTCCCAGATCTCAAGACTGACTGATATTCCATTGTTATGTTTTCTTATGAGAACTTTATCCTTTTCTTCATACTACATATTGTAGTTATTTGGTGGGGTTTTTTTTTCTTTCTTTGTTTCTGTCTTTTAAATTAGTTGAAATTTCTAAAAGCACTCAATCAAATGATTGCGTCTGTTTGGGATCCTGTTGTACTCTCTTGTAGAGCTCAATGCCTTTCTGGGAGCTCAATATGTTAATACATTTTACCTAAGGTTGAGACACAACTGTATCCTTGGTTACATTCAAATATAAGGTTATATAGACAGAATAGAAGGAGCTGCCACTAAAGAATTCAAGATTTGATGCACTTCTAAGGATACTCTAAAATAGAGACATTTGCAACTTGTGCTTTCACCAGAACATTTTATAGCTGGCATGCTTCTGGCTTTTTCCTTTCTCATTTTTTTATTTCAGTGTGATTTTTTCTTTTTTTTAACATCCCCGACGTGAACATTTCAAATTGAAAGAAGCCAACTTGCAAAGATTAAAAGTGGAGAAGGAGGGTACTGCCACCAAAATAGCTTTGGCGATGGTGAAGAATAAGCTCAGATCAAGTGTAAACTGATTGGCCAGCCTGTAAGCCAAAGGTCTTTTCCACAACTATTGCTTTTTGGAGGGCCTACCTCTTCTATTCCAGTTCTTTCCAGATTATCCTCTACCATGCATAAGATCTAAGAAAAATCATCACAATTCAATATGGTTCATAACACATATTTGATTATAGGATATGATATGTAATGTGTCCTGAAATGCCGACTTTACATTATCTTTGCTACTGACATAAAAGGGCCTGCTACACCCTCTGCACAGAGGGGAAATGCTTGAGTACCATCTATGGCTGTTCTGCTGTTGCATTCTAGGTTCACTGTTGTGTCATTAGTGCCTTAATTAAAGCTTTGTAGTAGAAACGATGGCCTGGGTTAAACCATTTGTGTATATGTTTAACACATTACATATAAGGTAAGTTAAATAGTATCAGATCCTTGTATAATAAGAACCAGATCGTGTTAAATTATACAGGTTACTTGTTTTAGGCTGAAGCCTTACCAAAAAAATATGTCCCCAAATATTTTATAAAACCATTAATATTATAATCAGCAGTGTCTTATCATCGATGACATCTCCTAACAATGCAGATAATTGATCAGACATTTAAATGCTCAATTATTTTTCAGACAGATGTATGTGTCTGAAACATAAGTTTCATCTCATTCCCTTCAGAGAGAACTGACATTTGAAAGCCAAATCTTTATATATAACATAACTGGAGACAATGTGAAAATAATTTGGCCTTCATTATCCATTGGAAGGAAAGCTTTTCATTTTATAAAATCTCCCATTTTGGATCACAGTCTCAGGATGATTCTAATCAAACCATAATCGACATGGAAAGACACCTTCCAATTAATTTAGATAGTAAAAAACAATCTGAATCAGGATAAATGAAAGCCTTAAAAATTTATGGGGTTATTGCTGAGTGAATGTGCCATAAATATGTCAAGATTTCACACAATAAGCATGCTAAAAGAGTCTACTGAGATCGAATGTAGAGATGAACAAAGAAACACCTCATGTAGGGTAAGAGATTCTGAGATTTAAACACCTTTTTGATTTACACCTCTTGGCTAGTCATAAATAGATACTTCACCTGTCTACCCATGGGAGGTCTTTTTTAAACACATTGATCTGAACTTTAACTAAACTTTTTTTTTTTTTCAATTACAGTGCGGTAGTCTTTTGAATATCCATGCAAATGTAGGAGAGCTTCAGTAGATAAGAGAAAACAAGAGTTCATTCAAACCACAAATCATATTTTGCTCCAAACAGGGTAGTGAAAAATTATTTACCACTCCAGGGAAAATACCTAAGTACAGTCAATTTGTCTTGCACTATATCTGCTATAGTCATTTTTATTTGGCAATCAACTGTATATATTGCCTAAATACCTAAAACTTGAAAGTCCTAAAAAAAGAAAAAAGAAAGTACTTTTATAGGCAAGGCATATACATGGTTTATTTCTTTTCAAGAGAGAATTATTAAGTAATTTTCTACTGTGTGCAAAATGTGTCATGTCATTTTAGCAACAGGATAAAACAACTCAATCAGTAACAATATTTATAGTTTGAGACACTAAAATAGCTCTCTTTTAGGTACAAATGCTTAATTGTATTTCATTTAGTTTATAAACAGTGTGATTTAAGATATGGGTCTTTAGATTCATATTATGAATATCTTGTATGTAATATGCAATACTTTCCACCAGATGGGTGATAATAATGTATGTAGGTAGAAAGATGGATAGAGAGACAGGCATATGGTAGGATTTCTGGTTACACTAAAAATGGTACTAGGCATGGGGATATATCAGAACAGGCCTAAACTTGTGGGTGTTTGGACCTCAGTGTTCCATATAAATAAACAATGTTTTATAGAAGAGATGAAGCCTGCATGGAAGAAATCAGTAAACAGGCACTTGGAGACAGGTGTCAACATGATCACTCTTTTATACAGAATCGTTCTGAGTGCTTTTAAGAAAGAGGTTATAGGAACAAAACCTAAAGATTATGTTTAACCAGGGAATGAATGAATGAATGAATGAACTTATTTGTTTATGACATGAGAATAAGCAGTCGGGAAATTGAGAAGTATGAAGGGCATAGGGACATTTCTAAAATTTTTGCACAGAGTGGAAGGAACAGGGTCTGCCACTTGGGCTCCTCCAAGCTCAGGAATTCAATCTCTCTTAACGAGGATAGCAGCAGCAGTGAAAGTGGCAAGGCCAGGTTTGAAACATTTTTGTCAGTAGCAGACATCATACAGGGGACCAAAATGGAAGACAGATAAGAAAAATGAAAATAGTATTTGTTATTATGCATGAAATTCCCCAAAGGACTTTTAAAAATGATTGGGGAGAGAGGCCCTTTGAATGGGAATTGAGTTCCTATGTTAAGTAGGTAGAAGTCATGATGCAGTTAAATTGGAGCTCTTATTGATAATTTGATTTCAAATATAAACATAGCTTTGTGAGGTCTGCACAGACATACAGATATATATGTATAGCACGAAATGAGTGAATTGTACATCTAAATGTACATAATACACACACACCCATACAGTCTGTGACTATGTGTGAAATATGCATCTAGATGTATGATTCCATTCATGCAGTGATGGCAATGAGGAATACTAAAAACTATGAAGGAACACAAATTTATCTGCTATCTAATTCAAGGGTATATTTCTTTGTAGTGAATTTATTAGTATCCTAAGGCTGCTATAATGAAGTACCACAGACTGAGTGGCTTGAATAACAGAAAATTCCTTTCTCATGGTTCTGGAAGCTAGAAATCTGAGATCAAGTTTTGGCAGGGTTGTTACTAATGGAGGGATCTATTTGAGGACTCTCTCCTTTGCTTGTCTTTTCTTTGGCCATCTTTTCTTTGTGTCTTCGTGTCATATTTCTCTGTATGTGTCAAAGTTCAGATTTCTTCTACTGATAAGGACAGAAGGACCAGCCGTATGGAATTAGGTCCCTCCCTAATCACTTCATTTTTAACTTAACTACCTCTGTAATGATCTTATCTCCAAAATACAGCCATATTCTGAGGTACTGAGGGTTAGGACTTCAATATATGAATGGAGGAGGGGATACAATTCAGTCCATAGCAGCAAAGTACTATTTCTTTCCTCTAAATGAAGACAACGGGCCCATTTAATAAAAAATAAATAAATAAATAAATAAATAAATAAATAAATAAATATCTGATGTATTTTGTCAATGTTGATCCTGTTGATCCTTTATTTAGAAATGTATTGACTTGATTTATTTGGTGGAGTTGGGATGGGAGAAAGTTAAAGGAAATCACTTTTCAGAATGCTTTTTATACCACTTTTCTTAAATAAAGGATCTGTTTTCTTCCTGTTTGTTGAATCTATAATCTATACCTTCATTCAGTCTTCTATAATGTGTGACCAAATGTGAACTATGAATGTTCTCTTAAGAACATCATCCATATTTTTACATAATATTTTTCTATCTATGTTTAGAGAAGAAACGCCTTTCACAAACAGAAGTTCAGAAACATGCCTTTCCAAACAGCAGACTGGTTGCTTTTGCTAGTCTTGCTCAGAGTTCGATGTAGTTCACAGTAACAGTGCTGGCTTTTTATAAGCAGTTTAAATATGAAACAAGGCAACTGTCAATGGCTCAAAGAGCATGTGGTGCGTTGTTTACTACAAATGAGTTGCGCAGAAAAAGCCTATCGATGCACTCAGGTTGCCAAGTATGGTGGCTGGTTCATGACGTCACCACCGGACGCACTATATCTGGGAAACTGGTTTCCCAGAATACTGATGAGAGCAGTATTGAAGAAAGTTTGAGAGTAGTTTTCATGCAGTGGAAAATAAGTTTGCTTTGATATTTTAAGGATAAAACACTTGAAAAGACGGCAACTATATAAAAGTGTATTTTACATAAGCTTTCATTATTTTCAAACTAGTTTTCTTGTCTGCTAATTAAAAAGAGCTAAATCTTAAAAAGCCATATATATAGTTTATATTGGACTTAAAGAAAAATGCTGAATGTCTTAATTAAATTCGGTTCTACCATTTACTCCTTTTTGTGAACTTGATGGCCTACTTTTCCCCTGTGTCCAAGATTTATTTTTATTTTCTGAACGTAACAGGGGTTAAACGATTTGAAGTTCTCTTACAATGTAATAAAATATTCTTTTTTTTCTTGTTTATTTATTTTTAAGACAGAGAGAGAGAGAGAGAGAGAGCACGAGTGGGGGAGGGGCAGAGAGAGAGGGAGACACAGAATCCAAAACAGGCTCCAGGCTCTCGTCTGCCAGCACAGAACCCGACCGGGGGCTTGAACCCACGAACCGTAAGATCATGACCTGAGCCGGAGTCGGAGGCTTAACGACTGAGCCACCTAGGCGCCCCTAAAATATTCTTATTCAATATTTCTAATATCTTTATTAGGAATGATACAGTAAACAGAGACAACTCAAAATATAAATAAACTAATTAAGGCTCATAAATTACTTTATTGACCCAGTGATCCAAGAGTTAACTCCTTTTTCCTGTGCAGGGTGGATACAGAAGGCTATTAACACTGAGAGTTTGAAAATTTGTGGTAAATAAAACACTTCCCAACTTGTGAACTATATATAGCCCAGCATCAATATTCAAAAGGCTGCAGAAAAACAAAAACAAAAACAAACCAAAAAAAAAAAAAAAAAAAAAAAAAAAAAAAGACTTCATTATTGCTCTCACTTTCTAGAAAAGGAAATCATTATTATGTTTTCCTGCAATAGCTCAGCAAGAAAACATTGCTCTATTTCATCCAATCCTAGAATCTGGGCATTCTGAGTTTGGTTTTGTTTTTTGTTTTGTTTTTTTTCTTCTATTGAGATAAGACAACAGTGAGCATTTGAATATACTCTTGACCTTAAACTTTTGGGTATCCCATTCTCTACAACAACCAAGTATGATCTGAGAAAGCTGATGATGTTTGAGACTACTCATATCATAAGGTCGATGTGTTCTAGGATGATTATTATTTTCTCCCCTAATATATACTATCTTATAATTTTTAGAGAATAATGTACTGAGTCAACAGATGGTCTGGTGTGATGTAACTATTATTGAGATGATAAAAGCAAAGGGTAAACATTTTAAATGTTTAACTTCATAGAAGCAAAATAAACCATTAAATTTTTTATCTCATGACACATCTCTATCTCTGTCACACTCACATCTCTTTTATCTCTGTCTCTGTCTCTATCATACCATTATTTTTATCCAGAATTAGAGTCATAAGTCATCTTTCCAAACTTACATTTCTAAGCAGAATGTTTAGTTGTTGAGAACAGATTCACCTCACTGACTCTGTAACCTTGGCAAACTTTACAGTGTCAAAGTAGGGAGAACACTGATTCTTCCCTAGTATTATGATTGTTAATAATTGAAAGAATTAACATGTCTGAAATGTATAAAAGAGATCTTAGCACACTTTTTATTCACAATAATTAGTGATGGCAAAAATAATGATTATGATGATGATTCATTTTTTTGAAATAAATCAGATGCCTTATATGTACGTAATATTTTTCAGTATTAAGGGTTTTTTTTTTAATTATTATAGTTTTTTCTTCTCTCGTGAATGACAATGCTGCAGCAAAAAGAATAAAACTCCTGTATAAAGTCATGAATATGTTCCTGATACAGAAGAGCCACAAAAATAGCCTTTTGTCTTGATCACCAACACATCCCTTTCCTCAAGTGTTAAGGAGGTAGAAACATCATTTCCTGGGGAGGAGAGCAGGGGAGGTAGAACTGTCACTTACTTTTGTAACAAATTAGTAATATGAGTTGTTCTACTTGCAATTATTGCTTTGGTGTCTGAAATTATTTTAAAAATTGAAGACTTTTTCTGAAATTGCATTTGGTTGTAAATAGGTTCCATCTCCTGGTGACTCACTCCAGAACATTCATTTCAATGATCCTGACATAAACTTAATGCCTCAGAATTCATCTCTGCTGTTTTCTTGCAAAACTCTGTTTACTGAAACAACTATTAGCCTACCAGGGCAGAGAGTGTCTTTAAAAGAATAGTTAAATAAGAAGTAGTCAAATAGATTATACTTCAAAACCTTGTTAGTGTAGCCTTATTAGTACATGTTTTAAAGCATAAATTAATGAAACATAAATACGGCTTTTTAAAAAATACTGCTTTTTTGAAGCATAAATATTGTAGTGACAGGTGGTAGTTATTTTGTGATGTTTCTCATCATCTTGTAATATGTCATTGTGTAACTTACAACTGCTGGCATTCTCTCTCCCTCTCTCTAATAGAGGAAGTTGTTCAAACCTTGAAGACAATGAATACTTATCAAATAAGGACTTACGAAAGTTAAATGTCTTACTACATGTAAAATGTTTTAAAAAGTGCTCAGTGAATAGGAGGGACTTAGCAAATAGTAAAAACTCCATAAATGTTAGTTGTTGAAGAATTATTATTGTTATTACGTTATTAATGAAATCCAATGTCTATTGTTCCTGAACATATACTTAACTTTATGTTTCAGCTTCAGCCGAACAACAAAAGATGACATTTTCATTACAGGACGTTTTACTATTTTCTACATACCTTCCGTGACGATCTCTTAGAAATAAAAAGTGTGGGAAGTGATACTATTTGAGCTTTTAGTTGTCGAAGTGAAGTCACTGGATGTTTCTACTTCAATTGATATAACAAAGATATAACTTCACAAAAGAGTACACCCTCACTAGTACAAAGAGTCTGTTAGATAAAGGAGCATAAAACATTTTAAGGGAGGAGATTTGAGCAAAGTGGTTCAGTGTTTTTTTTTATTCTTCTGAGTTCCTGCAGTTGAATGCTGCAGTAATTTAAGGTGAGGCCAACCAGAGGAGTTTTCCAGTAGAGAAATGTCATCTTGTTTGTGTCCAGCTCATCACTCATCCACTTTACTACTTGCCAGCAACACTAGCATACGACCTTCTGACTGCTCTGTTATAAATTGCTATCATGTACCATTGTGCATCTGGCAATTACTGGCATGCTGGCTGTAGTTTTAAAGAGGTAGTTCTCCTCTTGAATACTCAATACTCCAAATGGCCTTCTTGTTTCCATTTTTGACTTTTTCCGTCCATTCTTCATATAACTGCCAGCATCTTTTCAAACACAAATCAGATTATGTCACTTCACTTAAAACACTCCAGTGGCTTTCACTCGTATAGGGAAGAAATTCAAAACTCGTTACCATGGCTTACAAGGACCTCGTGTCCTAGCTGCTGATCTGTCTGACCTCATCTCATAGGCTGTCGGCATTCATCACGTCCCAGCCGTACCAGCCTTTTCTCTCTTTCTCCATGGCTCACCTGCCTCAGAGGCCTTGAATAGCTTCTGCTTCTCCCTGCAACACTCTTTCAGATGATTTTCACATGTTGGCCCTTTATCATCATTAAATGATCTGTTCAAATGCAACTTTCATAAACGTGTCTTCTCTAGACTAGAAAATCTGAAGTACTTGTCCACCCCTATAATTTCTATCACAGTTATCAGTTATTCCTATAAAGTAGCATCACCTGGGTAATTTAAAATAAATTAACAACAAAAAGCCTATGCCTGGACCCACTCCCCAGACCAGTTAAATTTTTAAAAAAATGTGAGGATGAAGTCAGGGCCTCATTATTTTTAAAAATGTCACCAAGTGATTGTAATACACAACTAGAATGGGCAACCACCGCTCTAGTATGTCATTTGTTTCATTTTTTCTTTCAAGAATTACCTCATTTACAGATTGATTCATTTGTATATACTCACTTTTTCCCCATTACAGCGTAAGATCCGCGAGTGCAGGCACGTATTACTGATTTCCACCTAAGTTTGAAAATCAATATTAAGCAGACTATGACTATTTGAAAAAGAAATATATGATCTAAATTTCCAGCTCAACAACTAGGTTAGATTTTACAGCAAAGCTTAAAAATCATTAAATAATATTTATTAAGGGTAGATGTATAGAGATCTTAATAGAAAGTTGAAGAAGAAGGGCTTTTGAAAGCAATGATCAATAGTTCCACCTAGAAATTTATGAAAGTAAAGTTGCCAATCATTAAACACCTAATAGGGTTGTGTCTAAGTTTGAATACTCCAAAACAAACCCTAAAATGAAGATTTGGGTGTAAGTTTTAGGAAGGTAGTAAAGTAAGACAATGAAAGGTGCTGTGTCAAGCACAGCTTCCCAGAGGGTAACTTGGGTTCAACTCCACAGGAAAATTCTAGACAGTTTAGGTGACATCACTGAGTTGTCCCAATAAGGGATATGTTTATTGTAGTTTTATATTCTGGGAACCATTAGTAGCAGTTTAAAATTTGTGCATGAAGAAATATAAATAGTTTGTTGTTGTTGTGGTTGTTGATGTTGTTGTTGTTGTTGTTGTTGTTGTTTTTCCGCACCAGAAAAAAGGGGATTCTAGCTGCTAAAGTCAGGCCTCCAGAAAGATACAGGTGCTGCTCTGATGTAGGAAATCACACTAACAGCCAGCGTGTAGGAGAATAATAAAGGGATCCTGGGAGATATTAGAAGAACTCCATTGTGTAGACAAAGCCAAGATTCACGAGTCCAAATTTTCTCAAAAGACAAAATGTATTCATGATAAATATTTAGCATTTTATTGTGTTAAATGGTATTCTATTTGAGTATAAAAATGGAGAGGGCCGCCTGGGTGGAGCAGTCCGTTGCACATCTGACTCTTGAATTTGGCTCAGGTCATGATCTTGCAGTTAATTAGTTCAAGCCCTGGGCTCTGTGCTGACAGCGTGGAGCCTACTTGGGATTCTCTCTCTCTGCCCCTCCCCCAGTTTGGTCTCTCTCTCAAAATAAATAAATAAATAAATAAACTTAAAAAAAAGAATGGTGGGGCGCCTGGGTGGCGCAGTCGGTTAAGCGTCCGACTTCAGCCAGGTCACAATCTCGCGGTCCGTGAGTTCGAGCCCCGCGTCGGGCTCTGGGCTGATAGCTCAGAGCCTGGAGCCTGTTTCCGATTCTGTGTCTCCCTCTCTCTCTGCCCCTCCCCCATTCATGCTATGTCTCTCTCTGTCCCAAAAATAAATAAACGTTGAAAAAAAAATTAAAAAAAAAAAAGAATGGAGAAAAAGAGAAAATACAAATTTCAGCAATTTCGCTACTTTAATGAAATATTTTACATTATGTTTTAAATTAGCATATTTCACTGTGTTGCTGTGTATAGGCTTAGACAAGAGCCTATTTAGATATGTACATTTAAGTAATTATGTAAGCTTTTAAATAATCATGCCCTATCAATCTTCTTCAAGGATCATTGAACATTCTCTGACAAGGGTGCCAAATAGGTGATGGATGGATAAAGTACACAAATTCTAATTGTGCAGGATGTAAAGGGCCAAATAATTTGAGGTTTGCTTTTTTCCTAGATTCCAGAGCTAACTAAAAGCACTTTTCCCTGACCAACACACCAAATAGAATTTAAATGCAGATTGTTTTGTTGACAGCATAAATGTCTCATTCAGTGTGACATAGATGTAAGAAAAAATGAGTCAAACTGACACTTACGAGGCTTTAAAATATCTGCCTTAAGGTTGAGTCCTATTTTGAAAAATGTTCCTTGTGCATTGTAGAATTATGGAACATCTTGGAATCGCACCAGTCCCATTCTACTTGGGACCCACCATCACAAGTATTGAAAGATCTTAGCTATGTTTTCAGCAAATTATATTTTACTTTCCTTTGGTCCTTGAAAGATACCACTGATATAAAATCATTGTTTTTTACCACCATTTGCAATTGTGACTTTAACTAGAGCACTAAATCTTCAAATTTTATTATTATGATTTCTAAAAAGGAATTGGACTGCAAGAACTAGAAGTTCAAGACATGCTATTTTGAAAATCAGTTCCATATTATGTACTTTAAGAAAAATAAAGAAAGCTAAATTTATCTTAAACTCAAAATTATCAATTAAAATTTATTAACAAATCTAAAAAAATCTAATAATCCACCAACTGACAATGAAGAGATAGACGTTTACTAGTATAGCAGATGCGCAGTATGTACCATAGACATCGTCATCTTTCTCATATAGTGTGTGTGTGTGTGTGTGTGTGTGTATGTGTAGATGTGTATACAGCATGAGCATGTGTGTGCACCTATTCACATACATATGGGGGGATCGGCATTTTATTAATTTCAATAATATATATAACTATTGAACTAATGCACTGCTTTCAATGGGATTGAAGATGATTTTGGAAAGCACTTATTTTCAAGATATTGCAAATAAACATATTTTGTATAGATGATATATAGGTGCCATTTTTCGACAATGATAATATTCAGGAGAAGTTTGTTGAGTAAATCCTTATTAATTTTTTTCAATCTGAAAATTTTAAAGTATTTATGTATATATCTATGTATTTATCTTGCTATAAATATGTATTTAACACTTCTGAAAACAGACACATAACAATGAGTATATAACATGTTCAAATTAACTTTCAATTTGAATTAAATATGTATATATTAATAATAGATATTCTTAGTGTTACAGACATATAAACTAATGCAATTGATTTGATCAAGATAGTGTCTGTAAACTTTAGATGAATTAATGCACCTAAAGAGCTTAGAACAATATCATCATAACCATAATGGTATTTTTCTACAAAAACATGCAATTCCATTATAATTACAATCTCGTAAAGTAAATTCAATCTTTTCCATTCCTTTGGGCTTCACAGAAATGTAACTTTGACTAATGTGATAAAATAGCTTTTTGGCTTTGTGTAGCTTGACCACCTGGAGAGTGGAATATTGATTCTATAATTAACTGTGACCTGCAAAGTGCAGCCACCAAAATTACTTTGTTTAAAAAAAAATAATTTTCCCCTTCTGTGAGTTTACATGAAAAACAAGTTGTAAAAAGAAGAGGATTTTTTGGGGCGCCTGGGTGGCGCAGTCGGTTAAGCGTCCGGCTTCAGCCAGGTCACGATCTCGCGGTCCGGGAGTTCGAGCCCCGCGTCAGGCTCTGGGATGACGGCTTGGAGCCTGGAGCCTGTTTCCGATTCTGTGTCTCCCTCTCTCTCTGCCCCTCCCCCGTTCATGCTCTGTCTCTCTCTGTCCCAAAAATAAATAAAAATGTTGAAAAAAAAAATTAAAAAAAAAAAGAAGAGGATTTTTAGAGCATAATAGTCATTAAAGTTTCAGTGATCATGATTGTGATTTTTTTTAGAACTCATTTTAATTGCTGATATATTCACATAAAAAGACAGACTGGTAAAAAATAAATTGGGCAAAAGTATCCTGGTAAAATATTTGTGACCTGAGATTCCACAGTCTATAAAGACCTAGCTTTTACACTTTTAAATTTATAAGGGCCACTAATATATGTTAAAACCCATAGTCCTATTGAGATTTTAAAAATAAAGTAAAATGCAAATTTTCAATTTACAAAATGTTTATAGGTTAGAAAATTGAAAGTGGGCTTGTTTTGTTGGGGTTGTTAATAGAGGAAATGTTCAGTGTAGCTTGCCAAACCTCTACTTACATTTGTTACTAATAATTGAAGCTCCAATTTTTAATGATAAACTTGTATTTATTACCTTTAATATAAATGAGCAATATACACGTGCTTATAGATATGTAGGCATCTATTTCGGCATCACTAGCTTTTAAAAAATATTTTAAAAGTCATCTTCATTTACACCAAAAGTTCATGTTGCCATTTAAATTAATTTTATACAATTCAAAAATAATTCTATTTATATTATAAAATTTCCCAACTGTAAAAATTACTAAAGATAGATATTACTGTTGAAAGGAAGTCTTCTGAGCACGTGAGTAGCTCAGTCAATTAAGCATCTGACTCTTCATCTCAGCTCAGGTCTTGATATCAGGATCTTGAGTGCAAGCCTTGCCTTGAGCTCTGTGCTGGGCATGAAGCCTACTTAGAAAAAAAAAGGAAATCTTCTGTTTCCACAGTCACTAATCCCATAGACAGCCATTATAATTTCTTAGGCATCCAGACACAAATAATATTAATATTTATGCATATGTTTTTCTAAAAATGAGAGTTTGTTTTACATCTGTCAGTTGCACTTAATATTCGTAGTGTTTGATGAATAATAATACAATAGGACCTCCGTTTTATTTTATTTTATTTTATTTTATTATCTTATTTTATTTTTAATGATGTGTCATGTGCAGTTTCCCTAGAAATAGATACTGAGATAAGGATTTTTGTATGAAGTCTTTATTGGGACAATGCTATCAAGAGAAAACTTCACGAAAATAGAGAAACCAGGATGAGGTCCCAGAAGAAGCAAACTCAGACACATTGTAGCTGAAGTCTATCCTCAGCCTGATTCACCGGGAGTTCTGTAGTATGAATTGTGCCATACTTGTTGTTTCATTGTTAAGCAAAGGGGCCTGATATTTTGTACTGCTGTATCAGTAACTAATTGCCAACAAGTGTCCTGGTAACTCCCAGATGGAACCATAATCTCCCAAGTGAGGTGAATACAGCTACTAAAACCATTTCTCTGAAACATTGTAAACTGTTGTTAATTATAAACTCCAGTTGCCCAGCTCACACAACCTGGAAGATGAGTTAATCT
Source organism: Herpailurus yagouaroundi (assembly GCF_014898765.1). Taxonomy (NCBI): domain Eukaryota; kingdom Metazoa; phylum Chordata; class Mammalia; order Carnivora; family Felidae; genus Herpailurus; species Herpailurus yagouaroundi. Next base: position 44,254,172 of record NW_024412405.1, on the reverse strand, counting down.
GGGTATCAAGGGATCTGGGCAAGGCATCAAAAGAGTATGCTACTGGTGGTATGGTATCACATCACAGAATAAAACAGAATTATGCTGTAGTTATTTTTTCCTAAGATATATTTGGTTGAATTCCTTTTTAGGAAGCACAGTGTTGTTATTAATATTTATGTACCATTGATTTCCTGTATATTATAATGTCTGTCTTTAATAGACGTTCCCGAGACTTTAAATGCTGGATCAAAGGTTATGTACATTTTAAAGTTTGCTAGATATTGACAAATTATCCCCAAAGAAGTTCACATTCTTCATATCTTCACTAACGATGTGAATTAAATTTTTGGTCCTAAATTACCTTGATATGAAAAGTGGTGTCTCAGATTGATTTTGTTTTGCATTTTTTTTTAAATTATATAGAATGTTTAGCATATTTTGATATGTGAAAGCAATGTGTATATTGTTTTGTGAATAAATTATTCCTTTTTTGTATTTTTTTATGTTGCTAATATTTTTCCCATCAGTTTTAAGAACTATAGATATGTGTTAAGAAAATTAAATATTTTAAGATGTTTATTCGTATGTCATTCCAGTTTTATCTTTTGAACTTTATTTTTATTTTCACTCTGCAGATATATTTAATTTTATGAAGTTCAATTTATTTTTTATAGCACCTGGGCTTTCTTATTTAGAAAGGTCCCATTACTTCACAAATAAATATTTTTAAAATCCACATATTTTTTTTCCATATCCTTTAAAATGTCTTCTTTTTTTGAGGTAAACATTTCCTTCTTTTAATTTTAGGCAAAATTAAATTTGGTATCTTTAAAAATCTAATTTTAAAATATTTTGTGCTGTTTATTGTATAATTGATAATTTTATAACTATAGTTTTTGCAAAACATAAATAATGGCTTAACTACACACTCATAGAAGGCACATGAGAGTTAAGATGCGTAAAGATTATTTTCACAAGTAGATGAATTTATCCTGCCAGGTTATAAATGAAAATCAGTGTTGATAATGAGAAGTGTTAAAAATAAAATGTCATGAGGAAAGACAATTCTATTTGAAACACAAAAATTGTCTTAAAAAGCAAAGGAAGTGATTTTTCTGTTTTGGCTTAAAAGCTGAAATACTTTGAATGATAAAATTCTTTCATATAAGAATAATTTTTGCTTATACGATTTTATCCTAGCTAATACAAATTTTATGGCATGCCAAAAATTCTTCAACCTATTTAATTTGCTTCCTTGTTCCTAATTTGTTTACTTTTGTCTATAGGGTAAGTTCTAATTCTGTTAAGAGCTTATGATGTAATGTTAGGATAATTCATTTACTTACAATGCTATTGACTGGATCAATTCCAATAGTATTTCCTGTGTTTATATGTGTAGCCATTAGATTCAGTAATTATTTAGACCTTGAAAACTGTGTTACATATCAAACAACAAGAAAGGCCTCTGGTAGTAATAGAATTTATTTTTACAAATTTCAGATATTTTGAAATCATTTTAAGTATTTATAGGGGCCTGTAAGTATATGTTTAAGGAATTTAAAAAATGATCCTAGTAGTAATGTAATTAGTGTTTTAAAAAGAAGATATTTTTCAAAATGAGTATCTAGCTTAACTTTTTAGCTTAACTTCTTTAATAAGTCACACCAATTCATAAGTAGTGTTAAAATGTAAATATTGTAAATAAATTTTTTTTTAAGTTTATTTGTTTATTTTGAGAGAGTGTGTGACGGAGTAGGGGCAGAGAGAGGGAGAGAGAGAATCCCAAGCAGGGTTCAATCTCATGAACCATGAGATCATGACCTGAGCTGAAATCAAGAGTTGGATGCAAACCAATTGAGTCACCCAGGCACCCCTAAATATTGCAAATAAGTTTTAACCATCATATGGAACCCAGTGATATTTACATAACATGGTTACTATTTTTTATTCCATTACTTCCAAATTCTTCCTATCAGTATATGTGAGAGGCTTATTTTTATTAAAAGAAAAATCCAAAAAAGGGTCATAAAGATTTAGATTTGTGAATAACTTTGTATTCTTTCGATTTTTAAAATATAAGTGGAACACAGGTAATGTCCAGGCTATTTTGAAAATGAGTCATTATTTTTCAGGTTCTGGTCACAACGATAATTCCTCTCTAAGCAGCAACTCCTTGACAAAGGTAAGCATTTCTGCTTATAAGCTGTTTATTTTTGCAGTAATTTTTTTTTAAGTGGACACAGTTCTCAGGAGACTTTACAGTCAGAATTGGACAAGGTAATGTTCTCTGTGGCCAAGGCTATGGAAATGGCAACAATGTTTGCAAAAGCAGATGGGTACTCAAGTCAACTCAAGATCTCTAAAAGAATGGATATAGTGAGATCAAAACCTAATAGATAGGGTATTTATATCGACATTAATGTTGAGGAATCAGATAAATAGTTGAATTTAGAATGATTCCAAGAAGGTTTCATATGCCAGTATATCTTGTAGGGTGTGCAGCATTGCTGAAAGAAGAAAAAATTATGAGATGCTTAGGCGACTGAATCATTAAGACGACAGTGATAGACAGGAAGAAATGGAACTTAGGAAAAGAAGAGTTTGGATAATTTGAGTATTTCATCCTTGTTAAAAAATCTGGGCAGCTGCTATTTAGAACAAATAATAAGAAAATATTATAAACAGAATTAAATTTTTGATTCATCCTATATGTTTTCTTATGCCTCTTATGAAGAAAGAAGTCATTATACACACTTGGCTTACCTAAATTTTGTAGATGGAGCTACAGGGAAGCATCTAAAGAAAGGTTATCAACATTCTAAAAATTTTCTCTGCAGAGACCGATTTTAACCATAGTTGCTGAGCTTAGCTTATAATATGTGTATGAAGACTGGTACTATTATAAAATATGAAATATATTATTTTTTTTTCCATTTTGAAACCTATGCCAAATTTAAATCAGTGCTACTTATTCTGGTAAATAAAAATGGTACCCTGTTTTAAAGTATTAATCTTTTACAGTGTTTTCTGAAGTAAAAGTCATGGTTATTTCTTCCTAAAAATGGCCATTAAAATCCTTTTTCCATGTATTTTCTCATTAGCTAAATAATAAAAAAAAATAATGGGTGTCTCTCGATTTTTCTTCATACAGTTTGGTACTACAGAGTGAAGAAATTTAATAGCAATTTTACTTGTGCCCTCATTATTGGTATGCTGTAGTCATTTTCTACTTTTCAATGACTTTGAAAATGATCTTGTACAGTAGCTGCTTCTTATTATCCAGAAAGGTACTAGGAATAGGTGTAATCTCATTATACTCACAACCACTCAGTAGAAAAATATGTAATATTCATGTGAATATCTGTGAGGTAGTAGGGTATAGTTGAATAGCTTCATTTTCTCTGCTATACGATGGTACAATTACATTTATTTTTTTAAATGACAAACTCATAAAATTATACAGTGACAATCAGCACAAATGCAGAGTTGCCATTTGCGTAGGAGAAATGGGTTACAGGATAAACCTCTAATTTAGCTAATGGAATTTTGAAATAGAGCTTATAACCCAAGTGAAATCAGACACAATGGTCTTAGTTGACTCCATTTTATAATCACTTACATTTTTATTGCTAATTCACCTAATTGAAGTCAGGAGTAAATACACCATTAGCTCTGGATAACTTAGGTTAGGGTTGAATTTTACTGTTACAAGGGATATGTAAATGTCCAAAAGAAAGATGCACAAATATGCTGAGTATTGTTAGCAACACAAGAAAACAAAGAATTTAAATTACAAGTCTGATTCCTACGTCTAACTGCAGTGTCTTTTGAGATCATTTGTGACTTTTTTTTTTTTTTTTTTTTGGTGGATTGGAGATTTATTTAACACTGGCGGGCTCAGAGACCATTTCTCCAAAGATCTGAGCACTGGATGAGAGTGGGAAGGGTAATTTATAGTTGTCAGCTTCCATACCTGGGGGGGTTTTCGAATGCGGGGCAAACAGGGCAAGAAGAACCTGGAAGAGGAGTCCCTAAGCTAGAGACCAGTCATTTGTGACCTTATTAAATCTATGTTTTAAATAATTTATTTTCTATTGAAGTAATCAACTTGTTTACATAAGAAAATGAAAACAACAATAAATAATACCTTTTTCTATGATTTCTTAACCAAGCAAATGTATGGATATTGTAATATCCTAAGTGAGGATTGCGACTTAAAATATTAAAGTGAATGTTTCAATATAACAAGAAATGCCAGTTGATGAAGTTTGGGGGTGATGGGGGGCGGAGCTGATGACCAGGAAAATTCTTGAAGACATCTTTGGTGCAAAACAGTGATTTTATTAAAGCATGGGGATAGGACCCATGAGCTGGGAGAGCTGCACTGTAAGTGTGGGGGGGTGACTATTTTATGGTGTTAAGGGAAATAAAGTCAAGAGGGAGTTTCCAAAGAGACTTTCACATGCTAAAGACTTACTAGAGACCTAGCTATTGTCAAGCTAAAGTTGTTTTTCCCTGTAGCAAAGCTTTAGCATTAAGACAGTAGGGAGTTCCTGGACTTTAGGCCATTGATGGGATTGTTTTTTCTTGTAAACTGGTCGAAGTTCTTATCAGTTTAATAATTTTTTTTCCCTCTTTTTCTGTTTTTGGGTAGCCAGAAGTGTCCAAGGAATATCATATGTGGCCCACCTGGGGTGTTGGGGGGGAGGGTGCTGTTAGACTGCACTCTGCCCTCAGGTCGCCCCACGCTCCCTCATCACCAATATTAACTAATAAATTAATTTGGGGCAAAAATAATATTTACAATTTTAATAAAACAACACAAATTTTAATTATATTAAACATCAATTAAAATAATGAAATTTGTCCATTATTACCAGATCTTGTGACCTATTTCTATCTCGTATTTGCAAAATATTAAAAATATTGGTAACAGCACAGAAACAACATGCTAAAAACCTGGAAGTACCTTTACAAATCTAACTTAAAGAGCACACACTTTCTTTAAATTGTCAAAAGCTTCAAAAAATTGTATTGAGTGAAAAAGGCTAGCACTTACTGAAGTTATTATCCCAGGATGTATACGAAGCACATTTTATACATTTTCTCATTTCTCACAAACCTTATGATAGAGAAACTGCTATTAACTGTGTTATGGAGATGAAGAAACAAATCAGATACCTAGAGAGGTACTGTGCCTACCAGTGTTAGAGAAGTTCTAAGTGAGGGCAGTGGCGTTTAAGCCTACACAGTGCTCCTGTAACCCTTCTTCTTAACCACTTTCCTCCCATATAGTGTAATGTGGATGAGATCACATTACACTATATGTGTATGAGGTAAACCTGTTGATTTTAAGAAAGAGAAAAATAAATTAGGATCACCTTAAAAAAATTATATACCGTATTCCTTGCTATTCTGCCATTTTTGAATGGGTTACAGGCACACATGTAAATAGGTGTGTTTTGAGTATTTATTAAAAATGAGGATTGAAATAATCTTGTCATCAAACAAAAACCAATGATTATCTCAGTTATTAACCAGTCTTCCAGCCTCGGTGAGGAATTTCTGCATCATATAACTTTTCATTTATTGCTAGGCCAATTTTGCTGCTTACCATATGTGATGTCTGCTAGGAAAATATGACTAATTAAAATGAAGATTTCCTTTAACAGTAGCATCATTAATTTCCATCAGTATATTTAGTGTCACTTTATATTAGGCCAGGTTTCCATTGCTTAAGGTTAATATCTAATATATCTATTAATGTCTAATAATATATATTATATACAGTGAGGATTATTATAGGAGAGATAAAAAGAATATAATGAACTAGTTCATTTCAAGTTTAAATATTTACTCAGGATTCTGGAGCTTGAGCTCCATCATGCCCCCCACCCCTACCCTCCACCCTTTGCCTCAGGCTCTGTGCTAACAGCAGGGTGCCTACTTGGGATTCTCTCTCTCCCTCTCTCTCTCTATCTCTCTGCCCCTCCGCTGCTCATGCTCTTTCTCTCTCTCTCTCTCTCTCTCTCTCTCTCTCTCAACATAAATAAATAAATAAATAAATAAATAAATAAATATTTAAATATTTACTCAACTACATTCTGCTGAGGTAATTTTTAAAATCTGTGTTTGAAAGAGGCAAATGGGCATTGTTTGTATGGCCTATGATAAATATGAACCAAAAATACTTTTATAACTTGGATTTTGTGTGAAGGGTTTTATGATCATTTATTCACTAGAATATTATAACCCAAATAACATGACAAAAAACTGGGACAATAACGGCAGAAACTAGAAGATAACTAGCATCTTTATCCTACCTCAGGATCAAAAGAACTTGAATCTGTTTCTAGACCATGTTTTCATGATGAAACAGTGTTTCTGGGTGATTTAGTTTTTCTTTCTACGGTAAAACTGAATCAAGTCTCCCATTTGATTACATGGGAAACATCACACAGGTGGCTGAAATTATTATATCAAATCTGCCTCAATGAAGACATGACCTTCATAAATTTCAGGCAAATGACTATAATAAATTTTGTTTTATGCTATATTCATAGAATGAGATATTCTGAATAATGAAGTAGTAATCGTGAATAGATAAATGTGACAAAACTAACATGAAAGGACAAACACCATTTTATACATCGCAAAGTACTTCCCTTCTAATTTTCAAAGAACAGAAAGAAAATGTTTGATAAAAGAACATGCAAATGTATTAGTTAGAACTTCAGAATTTCTAGATCAGTGAGAAATTCAATTTTGTTGTGTTATAGTATTCTCAGAAACTGGCATTTTCATACATCCTAACAGCCAATATTGCCGTTTTTAGCATTTAAAACAAATAATTGTGGGTAATGTCTACTTCCTTTGGCCATAGGAAAGGATAATTAAATTATATAAAATAAATCAGTCATGAAAGATTTTTTTTTAACTTTTGCAACTTCACATTAAATAATAAAACTATTAAGTAGCCATTATCTAAATCTCATTTTTAAATCTTGGTTATTTAAAGAATTTCTTCATTTTTGTGTATTTCTTCTCTAATTGATTATGGCTATTTTTATCAGTTTTGTTATTTTCCTATTAAGTAGTTATCAATCAACACTTGAGTCACACACTTTTATTCCTAGAAAATTTCAGCTTTCCAACACTTCCTTTCTTTTTTTTCTTAATTTTTTTTAATGTTTATTTTTGACAGAGAGAGACAGAGCATGAGTGGGGGAGGGGCAGAGAGAGAGGGAGACACAGAATCTGAAACAGGCTCCAGGCCCTGAGCTGTCAGCACAGAGCCCGAAGTGGGGCTCGAACTCAAGGACCGCGAGATCATGACCTGAGCCGAAGTCGGACGGCTCAACCGACTGAGCCACCCAGGGGCCCCTAACACTATTCCTTTCTTAATTCAATCTCAGGAACTTTTCTTATTTAATGATCTTGTCCTCTACCATATAGCATCTACCTGTAATATTTGACAGTGTTGAATTTACCTAAAACCCTGTGTTTCTGAAAAACAATGAAAGTTAAAGGAATCCCTCCCTATCTCCTACCTCCAGATTCCTGTATCTTTGTTTCATAAATGATTAGTTAAACTGCTTAATCTTCACTGATCAATAGAAATACAATTCTTGTTAGCCAAGCTGTGATTAAGATTATCTCCTTCCCTGAATTTTGACAACCTTTAAGCCGAGCCAGCAAACAACCCTTCCCAAGGGGATGATCTCCCCGACTCTCCACTCCTGGTAACCTCCTGTGGTCTAGTTCCCCCTCAGGTCACTCTTTCACGGCTCTTCCCCATCTCATTCTTTCTAGCCTTGTTCACTCCGTATAAAATAAAAACTCTTTGTGCCTAACCCTGAAATGCCTGCAAATCTTGTGACAGCTTCTCTGATTCTGGTAGTGCAGAGCATTTCCTACTCAGTAGTGCCTCTCTACTCCCTTACAATAATTCTTTCAAATAAAATCTCTCCTTATCAGGTCTGAATTTGTTTTTTATTTCATATACCCTACATTTTTGTTATTACTGAAGTTAAGCTTCCACAGTATGTTTCAAGAATCCCGGCGTGTTATTGCTTTCCAACCCTCTCCTCTGAATTGCCCTGATCACAGCAGTCCTTGGGCCTCACTATGTTTTAATATCAGTAATATCACCTTTTGCTCCTCACTCTTCTCAGGGGTCCTTGTTTCTCCTTAAATACCATGATAGATTATTATAATGACACTTTTGGGGGACATCTCTTCAACTTGCCTGCTGCTCTTTTGTTTGTTCATATTCATTTTGTAATAGTTTAAGTCCATCTCTATTTAACTGACTGGAGAAAAATGCTCTGCCATGCCGACTGTCCTGACTTTTCTTTCATGATCATTAATTGCAAGTGGGCTTTCAATGTTGCCAAGCAATCATACCATATTTTGTCCAATACATTCCCTCTCTAGCACTTTTAAATGACTGCTTTATGTTTCTACTCTTTCCTCAAACCAAGAGTACCACCTCCTTATCTGTGCTCTCAGAGAATAACCTTGCTTCCCACTTCACAAAGAAAATTATCACAATCATGAGAGAACTTCCAGAGAAGCTTACAACACAACTTTAAATACCTGCTAGCATCTGGCCCTGCATTTTGTGCCTTCCTTTCTAACGTAAGAAATAAACCTTTCGGCATCCTTAGACCCCTTCAGTTGTGCAATACATCTTATCTTCCTTTCTCAAGGACATTGTTAGAGCAATTTATTATTTTCTCTCTTGCAACATCAAGTGGATACTTCTCCAATTCCCACCAACATACAGGCATGGTATTATTTCACCCACGTTGAAAAAAACTTTAACAAAATAAAATATAAAATCTCTCTTTACTACCTTAGACTGTGTGTTCATTCTCTGGTCCTTTTTATAACAAATTACTTCCAGCTATATATGTACTTACTCTTCTGATTCTACTCCTCCCGTTTCCTTTTTGAAGTTGCCCAATCAGAATTTAATCCCATAATGTTACCAACACTACTTTTGTTAAGGTTATGGATAACTTACATCTTTATAAATCTATTTGTCAATTCTTGATCTTTCTTTTATTTGACTTATCAGCAGTGTTTGTTATTATCATCCACTCCTCTTTGGAGCACTTTTATTTGATTTCTAAAATTCTACACTTTCTCCTAACTTGATTGCTGTTTACTTTATCAGTTTCTACTTATCCAACATCTTAACTTAGGAATGCCTTAACACTATATTCTTGGACTTTTCCCCTTCTGTATTTTCATTTACTAGCATTTAGTTCCATTGCTTTAAATAAGTGTTTTTATAATGATAAGTTCCAAGCTTGTGTGTGCATCCTAGACTTTTCTCTGAACTCCAGATGTTTAATCCCACTGCTTACTCAGTATCTCCACTTGGATATCTTTTAGATATCTGAGAGTTAATATTTCCGTAATTCTTTATCCTCCAAATCCTCTCAGCCTTCTGTATTTTCCATTTCTGTTAATGGTACTGACATCTTTCCATTTGTTCAAAATGGAAAACCTTGCAAAAGACTTTGAGCTTACTCTTTCTTTCACACTTAACATTTTACCCAACAAAAATTATGTTGGTTCTAACTTTGAATTGTAGCTAAATTTGTCAGAATTTGTATCTCAGAACTCCATGAAAATAGATGGCCTCATAACATAAGTGGTGTTTTATGTTGGGATTCCAAGAATTATGCTGAACTAGAAGCATATACACCTGCTGTCCTAATCAGCTTTCTTTGCTTGAATGGGCCAGCAAACATTAAATCCTAAAATCTGAATAATGAGAAACAAGAATAAGAGTGTCCCTGGTGTCTTTCAGAAGCAAATGAAAACATGATCATAAGGAAATAATAGAAGTTAAAGATAATTTTTACATGTAAGTTTTTCACATGTCCAGAACCCAATCCAAGATAAATAATATGTGAGAAGACCCAACACACATGCACACCCAAATAAAACCAGCAAAATACTCCTATTAGATATTGGGTGATTAGATATTGGCACTTTAGATATTGGGTGATTTAGACATAGACTGTAATACTATTTTGCTTACTATAAATAAGAATCTAAACACAAACATGTATTTCAGCATAGAGCTAGAAAATATAAAGATGACATGGATTTTTAAAATAAACAAATAGAAATTCTAGAGTGAAAGTAGAAGTTACTGATTATGAAAATCGGTTAGAATGAGGCATAGGTACCAAAAGGAAAGAAAGTCAAGAAAAGAGGTAAGAGACATAGAGAATACATTGTGAAGTTCTATTGTTTGATTCTTTAGAAAGACTGAAAAATATAAGCAAAAGTAGTAACTAAAGAAATAATGTCTGATAATTTAATACATAATAAAAGACCTCAATCCACAAAAGGAAGAACTCCAATATCTCAAAGAAGATAGATCCAGAAAGATATATCCACAAGAGATGGATATAATAGAGGAAATTGTTAAAAAACAAAGAAAAAGGGAAGGCCATTTACTTTGAAAGTAGCGAGTTGCCTTTGGTTAACTATTAGATTGTACTTTTGTCAACAATGAGAAACACAAGATAATGGAATGGTATTTTCCATTTGCTATAAAACAATTACCCAATATGAATTCCAATTATAAAAAGAACTCTCAAGTATTAAAAGTAAAATAAAGATTCTTTTAGACAAAAAAAAGTTTGGAAATGTTTGTAATCAGCACCTCACACACACAAAAAATAATAATAAAGGACTCTCTTGAGGCAGAATAAATATCCTCCTAAATGGAAGATTAGAATAGCAGGAAGAAATGAAGAGTTACAAAGAAGGTAAATATGCAGCTAAATCCAGATATTCCATTGGTTTTATCAAATACTAAAGGTGTCTGCTGTTGAATATACAAAGTCATATATATATATATATGTAATCTAAATACAGTATAGTGTCACATAAACATCACATAATTGTGAAGGTAAATAACAGAGTTAAAGTGTCCTGTGGTTCTTGCATTGTATATAGTGTCAAAGTACCAATTAAATTTATCTTTACTAGATCAAGGATGAATGTTGTAACACATACAAAACCACACACAAAAAAGTGAGATTAAATCCCAAAATAACTTCAAAAGAAAGGGAATAATCACATTTATTTAATAAAGAATGCAGGAGAACAGATAAAAGCTTAGAGAGATGTGGTTGCCACGCAAATCAGGATAGGGTTTAGATTTAGGACGGACAGAAGGGTCACAATGGAAGGTGCTCCTCACGTATTACATAGATCTGACCTTGTTGTTGTTACATAGGTGTTTAGTTGGTAATTTATTAAGTGCTGAATATGTATGCTGACTTTTTAAAAAAGAGTTATATCTTACAATTTAGAGGACAAAGGTATTAAGGGAATATCCCTGAAACTTTAAGACCATATTTCTAGAAATCTAGAAATATGAAAAAATTTCTAGAAATATTAGTATTTCTACTATTATTGGTTCTATAAATGTTTTCTCTATTTCTTATTTGAATTTGCTGACATATAGGGCAGGTTTTTAACAAGTTACCTGTTGAATTTCCTCACATTGTTTCATATTGATTTTTCTGATGTTTACAGATCTGTGATATGCCTGAAATAATAGCAATGCTTAGAAAATTATTCTGTTCAAATTGACTGTCCAGGTATAAGTATGTTTTAAGTTAAATACAGGCAATTCTCATTATTCACAGTAGTTGTGTTCTATAAAATTGCTTCAAATAATAAATTAGTGAATAATAATTGATTGCTCTTAAAGGAAATACTCTTAAATTCACTCTTTTTTTTTTTTTAATTTTTTTTTCCAACGTTTATTTATTTTTGGGACAGAGAGAGACAGAGCATGAACGGAGGAGGGGCAGAGAGAGAGGGAGACACAGAATCGGAAACAGGCTCCAGGCTCTGGGCCATCAGCCCAGAGCCCGACGTGGGGCTCGAACTCACGGACCGAGAGATCGTGACCTGGCTGAAGTCGGACGCTTAACCGACTGCGCCACCCAGGCGCCCCTTAAATTCACTCTTAATGGAGTTAAATTCATGCAAATCTCTGATCACATTTTTATCACCTGATCAGTATATAAGTTTGTTTTATGAGTGTTTCTGCTTACCTTATTTAAAATATATCATTGATTCATTAACACTGAACATGGTACTGATGAAGTTTTGGGGTGATGGGGGGGTTCGTGGGGTCTGGAGCTGATGGCAAAGAATTCTTGAGGAGGTCTTTGGTGCAAAAAGGTGGTTTTCTTAAAGTACAGGGACAGGACTCATGGGCAGTAAGAGCTGCACTGGGGTCCTGACAGGTAACTCATTATGTACCCTCAGGTTGGGAAGGGATCAGGGATAGAGTAAGTCTGTAAGGAATTTGGGGAGCAAGGTTTCCAGGACCTTGAGGGGCTAAATGTTGCTAGGGAAATGCCATTTATTGCCATTTAATAAAACCGCAGTCCTGAGACCCTTCAGATGTATATCAGGGGGCCATAAGCTTGGGATATGATTGCCAGCATATATCTTGGGACATCGAAGTATAGGAAGTAGATTTACAGGATCCTTGAGGTTGGGACAATGTTAAGCCAAGGTTCTCTTTTGCCCCTAGCAAAATGTCATCATTGAGGCAGCTGAGCTCCTTTAGAAGGAAGTCACTCGGGCAGTCTCAAGGACTTGTCAATGGGCTGTAGGCAATAAGGGAATTTAGTTTTTCATTTGCCTTAGTTTCCCACATTACCAAGGCAAGCACTTAAACTCCTTTCCTTTGTTCTTGGGTAGCTGCGAGTGGAAGAATATCACACATAATCCACCTGGACGGGGTTGTACCAACCTGTATTTTGCCCTCAGCCTGCCTCATGTTCCCTCATCAGTATTATAAGTCATGCTTGAATGAAGTTTATCTAACACATGAATATTCTCTTTTTTTTTTATTTTTTTTCAACGTTTTTATTTATTTTTGGGACAGAGAGAGACAGAGCATGAACGGGGGAGGGGCAGAGAGAGAGGGAGACACAGAATCGGAAACAGGCTCCAGGTTCCGAGCCATCCGCCTAGAGCCTGACGCGGGGCTCGAATAAACAACAAAATCACCACCACCAACAATGAAAATGTAAAAAAAGTGGCACTAAGTAAACCACACACACACACACACACGCACGCACACACTCACACACGCACAAACATGTTTATTCTATGGAGTCTGAAATAAGAAGGCAAAACATCACCTTTGCCAGCCTCACCTGTAAAGGCATAGATATGACTCATTTTTATTTTTTCAATCTTCTTTTATATCTTCAGGAAGGAGGAATTTCCTCTGCCTTTCAAGGTCCTTTTAGCTGGATTAAGAATCAAATTGATGGGTCTCAGATTAATAGGAGAAAATCAAATTTAATTTCATGTGTACAAGAACTCCATTGAGACATGAAACTCCAAAGACAGCCAGACAACATGAGATATATGTGTCATTATGAACTAATGAAAATGGGGTAGGTGTCTGGGACCTCAAAGGGAAGGAATGCAATTTACAGCAAGATGAAAAAGACTAAATGGTAAACAAATGAACAATGGGACATAGTGGACTTTGGTCAAAAGGCCTAGCTAGCGGGGAGTGCCTGGGTGGCTGAATTGGTTAAGCCTCCAGCTCTTGACTTTGGCTCAGGTCATCATCTCACAGTTTGGGAGATTGAGCCCCATGCTGGGCTCCGTGCTGACCTTGCAGAGCATGCTTGGGATCCTCCCTTTCTGCTACTCTTCCCTGCTCTTGCTCTCTCTCTCTCTCTCAAAATAAATAAATTAAAAAAAAAAAAGACCTTGCTAGCTTCCTCCCTATGTATCATACCTACTTCATATTGTAATGTAGTTATCTATGGTGACAGCTGTCTTCATAGAGCAGGTCCTCTATCTAAATCTTTTGGACAGTTGAGGGGGAGGAAAAGAGCTTTTCCTAAATTTGCTGGGTTTTGATTGCTTTTAACTCAAAATAATCATCATGCTAAACTGGCCCATCCTGGGGCAGCCTGCTTTTGACCCCTACATTATACATAAAAAGGAATTGAATTATCTTAAAATTTCAGAATGCTTCCCTTCTATTCAAATAATTAAAATTGCCTTATTTTCTTCTTTGATATTAAGACTTAAACTTATCAGTTAAAAAATATAAAATCAGTGTTATGGTCAGCACATTGTAATACTACTAAAACAAAAGATGACAGTGCTAAATGTTTTTCCAGGATATAAATAGTTAGATTACCAGTGAAACATTTTGTGACCACTGACATTTTATTTGATTCCCTAGAATGATCACTGTAGGTTAAAGGAGCACACTTTGAAAATGAATAGGCTAATTAGAAGCATTTAAATTTTAGTTGCTCTGAAATATGCAATTAATGTTGTTCATTGCCTCTTCCTGTTTTATAATACAATGGGATACTCATTCATCTTTTCAACAGAAACTTTGACATATTGTATATGTAATGTTAATCTACAAGTTAGGTAGTAGCAGTATTATTTTCATTCTGTAGTACATTATTTGAAATAAGTTACTAGGATGCCTAGACAGGGGTAGGATTGTATAATTAGGTTTGGCCACACAGATAGAATGAATTGTTAGCACATGTGATTTGAGGGGTCATGGAGGTGCCTACAGATATATCCTGGAAGAATTTTCCTTAGACTTGATGGAGAGCAGAATTTTTCACCCCAAAATATGCCACTTGGCATGAGGATTAATTTGAACTAAATGTAATCAAAACCCAGTATATTCAGGAAAAGTTATCTTCCTCCAGCTCATCTGTCTAAATTTACATTGGAAAGGGACCCTGGAAGTACCAGGAAGGGCGCTATAATGGGACATACCTCTTTACCTAAGAAACTTATCTGCATAATAAAGCAACCTTTGTTTTCCAAACATCTCATCTGCTTCCCTGTGAATGGTCTTTCTTCCCTTTGTAGCTCAGACTCCTACCGTCTCCTTAGCTCAAGATGTTATACGTCTCAGTTACCTGCCTTTTGAGTCTTCATATCTCTTTATGAGGCTCCCTTAGGTACATAATTAAATTTCTTTTTCTTCCATTAATTTATCTTATTTTTTTAATTGTTTGACCAGCTAGAGAATCTAGAGGGTAAAAGCAAAAATTTTCCCCCCCAATGGAGTCACTCCTTTGATTTATCACTGAATGTCACTGAAAAAAATCACTAAAATGACAACCTGGGGACGATAACAAACCAGTCCTCACTAGCTACTTTCAAACATTTTTCAGTATTAGTTTACCATATCAATTACCAGCCATCTGCAAAGCCTCTACTGTGGAAGTAGAGCCTCTACTATGGCTAATGGAAAGGTCCAGTTGAGCTTTTAAAAGAGCAAAGGTGTTGGAGCCAAAGAAATCTTTATTTAGATCCAAAAGCATTTGGTGAAAAAAGTATTAAATTGATAATGGATTTTAAAAAACAAAAACAACTAGCTACCATGTAAACACAAAAACATTAATATTTTATATGCTAAATAAAAAAATTAGGGGCGCCTGGGTGGCGCAGTGGTTAAGCGTCCGACTTCAGCCAGGTCACGATCTCGCGCTCCGTGAGTTCGAGCCCCGCGTCAGGCTCTGGGCTGATGGCTCGGAGCCTGGAGCCTGTTTCCGATTCTGTGTCTCCCTCTCTCTCTGCCCCTCCCCCGTTCATGCTCTGTCTCTCTCTGTCCCAAAAATAAATAAAAAACGTTGAAAAAAATTTAAAAAAAAAATTAAAATGTAAAAATATACCATTTTCAAGCATGAAATACATCAAATATACAGGAAAAAAATCTTCAAAAAAATAGAGGTCCAGTATACAGAAAACTACAAAATGTTACTGAGAAAAAAACTTAAAGAATAACTGAATAAATTGAGGAATATACTATAGTTTTAAACTGGAAGACACATTGAAATGACCTAAATTCTCCCCTCTTAATTCAGTGAACTTGCAAAGTTGCGTCTGTGTATGTGTGTGTGTCCAATCATTTGTGCGTAAATTTACAAGATGATTCTAAAACTGTGATGGAAATACATGTGAAGAACAAAGTGGGAGAATTCGTTCTTAGATGTGGAACCTTAATAGAACCCTACACTAGACTAGTTAGTAAAGATACTGCTGTAAAAGGAGACTACACGGCGGAACATAATTGGAAATCCAGAGACCAACTCACACATAGTCACCTGATTAAGACAGAGATACCTTGGAGTTTAGAAGAAAGAATGAACATGTGGTCTTTTTCAGTAAATTTTGCTCATCTGTTGGATAAACATATGGAAAATGACTGAAACTTTATTCTTCCTTTCAGCATTGTGCATTACATATTCAATTCTAAAAAGTAAAACAATGAAGCTACTGGAAGATTATATAGAGGAATATCATTATTATCTTGGAGGAGATACTTTCTGAAAGAAGATATAAAAGAACAAACCATAAAAGAAAGAGAGATAAACTAAGCTTCATTAGAATTTAAAACTTAGTTCATAAAAAGACAGCTCTTCAGAGAGTAAAAAGGCAAGCCATACAGTAAGAGGCAAAATACTTTGTCAAAAATATATTTAATACAGGATTCATATACAGAATAAATAATATTTCACACTTCAATAAAAAGACAGGTAAACCAAATAAAAACAAAAACAGACAAAATGCTTGAATAGATACTTTAAAAAAGAGGATCTTAATGTCAAATAAGGAAGAGAAAATATGTTCAACGTCACTTATCATCAGGGTAATGCAAATTAAAACCAGGATGAGATCAATTTGCAAGCTAACCAGAATGACTAAGTTTTTCTTTTTTCTTTTTTTTTTTAAATTAAAAAAAATGAGTGTAGTTAACAGAATGTCATATTAATTTCAGATGTACAATACGGTAATTAAACAATTCTGTGTATTAGTGTTCATCAAGATAAGTGACTCTTAATCTTCTTCACTATTTCACCCAGCC
This sequence comes from Herpailurus yagouaroundi, assembly GCF_014898765.1. Lineage (NCBI taxonomy): Eukaryota > Metazoa > Chordata > Mammalia > Carnivora > Felidae > Herpailurus > Herpailurus yagouaroundi. Next base: position 44,237,260 of record NW_024412405.1, on the reverse strand, counting down.
CCTACCTACCTCCCCTCTGGTAACCATCTGTTTGTTCTGTATAATTAAAAGTCTGGATTTTTTTTGGTTTCTCTCTCTCCCTTTTTCCCCTTTGTTTTGTTTCTTAAATTCCACATATTAATGAAATCATATGGTATTTGTCTTTTGTGACAAGCTTATTTTGCTTACCACTATACTTTCTAGATCCATCTATGTTGTTGCAAATGGCAAGATTTAGTTCTTTTTTATGGCTCAATAATATTCCATTGTATATATATACACCACATCTTCTTTAACCATTTATCTGTCAGTGGACACTTGAGCTGCTTCCATAATTTGTCTATTGTAAATTATGCTGTAATAAGCATAGAGGTGCATTAATCTCTTCATATGGGTGTTTTTGTATTCATTGGGTAAATACCTACTAGTGTGATTACTGGATCATAGAGTAGTTCTATTTTTAATCTTTAGAGAGGAACCTCCACGCTGTCTTCCACTGTGGCTGTATGTGTTTCCACTAGCAGTGCATGAGGGTTCCTTTTTCTCCATATCCTCACCAACACTTGTTGTTTCTTGAGTTTTGGGTTTTAGCAGTATAGCTAAATTTGCAAAATATTCATGTTGCCAAATGTTGGCAAGAATGTGGCATACCTGGAAATCTCATATACTGCTGGCAGGAAAATAAATGGCCCAATTTGTTTGGAAAACTTTTGGTAGTTACCTAATGAAGCTGAAAATATATGCATAGTCCATGACTAAAGTAATCCAATTATTAGAATCAATGGAAATGTTCAGATATGTGCATCAAGAGACATTCAGAGAATGTTCATAAATGTTTTTCATAATAGCCCCCAAATGGAAACACTCTAAATGTCATTCAAATTTATAATTGTTTATTAATTGTGGTATAGCTACATAATGTTATGTTACCCAGCAATGGAAAATAACTACTGCTACCCTTTATAATATAGATGAATATCACGAACATTATATTGATCAAAAAAGCAGCATACAAGAGTATATACTGTATGCGATTCCATTTATTCAAAGTTCAAAAACAGATGTAACTAAAGTATGATGATAGAAATTAGGTTAGTTGCCTTTCTTGTAAATAATGGCTGGGAACTTTGAAAAACTTTCTTAGGGGCTTCTTTATATCATATTTTTTTTGAGTTGTGGTTACATGGATGTGTTCACTTAAAAAATCATCAAAATGTACCTGTGATTTATTCACTCTTCAAAATGTTTGCTTTATTTAAAAAATCTACTTAAAAACAAGTTCAATAATTTTCATTTTGTTACATTTAGTAAACATGATATTGATCCTTCATGGCAGAGTGGTTTAAATAAGAGTAACTTAAAGAAAGGGAAAGTAATCCAAACTTGACATTCAAGAATATCCACAATTTTAGCTCCAGTACAAGAGATTTGACCTAGGTTTCTGTTGAATATTACAACCTTGTAAATGAAAGATGACCAAGTCATCATTAGATGATTCTAAGATATTATCCTAAACTACAGCACTTTTTTCCTTTTATAATGTTTGTTTGAGGGTTTACTTTAGAAAATCCACCAGCCATTAGATATGCTATGCTGCTAAAATTACGATGGTTATAGATGACCACATGGTCTTTGGACCCTGATGAATGTCTCAGAAAACAGATTATTCACAGTGCAGCACTTTTAGAAATTATTTACAACAGGCTTATGATTCTGACTTAGACTCTTGTTTCTGTTTTGTCCTGCTATAGATATTACACACAGTTAGAATAGAATAGAAAAAATTAGGGGCACCTGGGTAGCTCAGTCGGTTGGACATCTGACTTCAGCTCAGGTCACGATCTCACAGCTTGTGAGTTTGAGCCCCACATCGGGCTCTGTGCTGACAGCTCAGAACCTGGAGCTGCTTCAGATTCTGATTCTCCCTTTCTCTCTGTACCCGTCCCCTGCTCTGCTCACTTCTTCTCTTTATCTCACAAATAAATAAAACATTAAAAAAAATTTAAAAGCATTTATTAGGTATGCTCATTAGGAATAACAAAACAAAATAATGATTAATCCTGATAAAAACAGACTATCTTCCAAAAATATGTGTATATGTGTGTGTGTGAGAGAGAGAGACAGACAAATAGACAGAACCATGTTGACTATAGTTTCCAGGTAAGTAGCCTAGAGTTTGGTAGACACCTTTTAGTCTCACATAAGAATATTTTAATTATTCTGTATGATTTGGGCTCAGCTAATTATAATATGCACTATAAATCTATTTTATCTTATTTTTGTCCTAAAATATCTTGTCTAATTGGTAATACAGATTCTAGATCTTATGGATGTATTGTTCCTCAACATTTATCTGTCTTAGAGGAAATAGAAAGAAAGAGGAGAAATGGTTATGAAAATATCAACTTCATGGTTTCATTTTCCAATGCCACCTTAGAAATATCACAACACAATTTTAGAGGGATTCACATGGAGTTTAACTAGCTGTGTAACCAGAAAAAAAAATTTCTTGAACATGGCTAATAGTGTGACCCAACTTAACTAACATTCTAGAAGAAGAATGTGATGTATGATACTGTCTAATTTTAGTGCTATAGGACATAGTCCCTTATTGGGAATGAATCTCTGATGTCCATTATTTTAAACTATCTTTTTTTTCCTTGAATCATAGGATGTGAAGTAGCAATATACACTTTCTTTATTTCCCTGTTGATAGACTATTACTCAATCACTAATATCTCTTGCCCTAAGCTTACCTGTGTTTTATAATTTCAGAACTTGTGGTACTTGGTTGAGAAGCATGACCCTAGAATATATAACATATATCTAACTGCAGGAAAAAATCAACCATAAGTGAAATAAGCCATATAGGGCTTACTTGTTCACATAGTTGGGATAAATGTTACAGAAAGGTTATATTGTCATAGTGTAAGTATTTGATAGTTTTTAATGTCTAGATCACAAATTAAAACAATATTATTTTATATTCATAAAAATTCAGCATATCAAAGGATAAAGGCATATATATAAGGAAGGGATGAAAATCCTTCCCACATATTGCTAAAGTCACTTTTTTTAAGGACAGGGGAAAATTCTTGCTAAGGATAGGAAGGAATTGCTATTCATATGGGAAGATGGTCAGGTACTGTCTCAGGGAATTAGAGGGCTCATACAAAGAAACAGAATTAACTGAGTGATTGAGGAGAAAGACATAGTTATAACAATCTCCCATTCGTTCAGCTTCTACGCTGGATGGTTTATAAGCACAAGACCACTTTATTCTCAGAACAGATCTGAGAGAAAGATGTTTTAACAACGATTTAAGAGAAACTGAAAGATCGAAATTCTACACAGTCACTGAAATGTTTGGGCCGGGAAATAGGACTGTCTGCCTCCATCCCTGGTTCTTAACAACTACACTGCCTCCCTTATGATATAGACCCCAGTGTAGTGAATATACTTGTATCCAGAGCAAGAGTTGGATTTTTAATGGAAACATCATTTATATTCAATAAATGTACACATTTTAAGTTTGTTAATTTGATAGTTTTGGCCATGTTAAACTGCCATATAACAACTACCCAAAACAATATAAACTTCCATCATCACCAACATTTTCCTCATACCATTTTGTAGTCATTCCTCCCCCACCCTTGACAACAAACATGTTCTATCCTCATGAATTAATTATGCCTCTTTTGGATGTTAAATAAATATGCAGGTGCCCTTTACTGTTGGGCACCTTTCACTCAGTACTATGCCTCTGTGAGATTTAGTCAAATTATTGTAGGTATTAGTTATTTATACCTTTTTATTGATGTGAGTAGTACTCACTTTAATCACTAGTATTTGTTTATCCATTCTCTTACTGATTGGTATTTGGAATTTTGCCAGCTTTGAGCACTTAGAAATAAACCTTTTTGCATGTTTTGTACAAAGTACAATCTACATGGGTAGACTGAAGTGATAGGGAAAGATATACAATACAAACATTAATCAAATGAAAGCTAGAGTAACTATATTTCAGACAAAGTAGACCTCAGCAGAAGGAGGATCTTCAGGAATAAAGAAGAACATTACATAATGTAAAGGTGTCAATTCTCCAAGAATATGTAAGAATTATTATTTTATGTCTCTAACAAGAAAGTTTCAGTAGATACTTTAGCAAAGACAGAGGTGTCTTAAAGGAGAAAAATGACCTGAGAACAATTATCAACTAATGGCACCTAATTGATATATTAGCAAGGTCTATTCTCCAAGAAGAGAATATGCATTCTTTTCAAATGCACATAGGATTTCCCCAGTACAAATCATATTTTGAGCCAAGGAACAAACCTTAACAAATTTAATAAAATAAAAATGATACAGATGCTATAGTCTGAATGTTTGTGTCCCCCCAAAATTCACATTCTTGAATCCAAATACCAAAGGAATGATGTGAGGAGGTGGGGGGTTGGGGTTGGTTGGATTACGAGGGTCTCACTCTCATGAATGGGATGTAAGTCTTATAAAAAAGATCACGCAGAGCTTCCTGGCCCCTTCTGCCACACGAAGATACAGGGAGAAGTCCACAACCCAGAATAAGGCCCTTATCTGACCATGTTGGCACCCTCATCTCCCATTTTGAGCTTCCAGAACACTAATAAATAAATTTCTGTTGTTTATAAGCTGCCTGGTCAGCGGTATTTCCTTAGCAGCCTGAATAGGCTAAGACAAAGTATTTTCTCATACTATAAGAGTTTAAGCTGAAATCTATAATAAATTTATCTGGAAAATCCCTAAATATTTGAAAACAACATAATTGAAATGTGCTGAGGCATAAAAAAGCTTGAAGTTTTGCAAAACTATCAGTGAGTTTAATTGTTTGAAATTTGGAATATTTGAGTTATGACAATGTTAGAAGAATAATGTAGACATAGTTGACCATAGAAGGCAGAAAGGTGGCAGTTTGGTCATGAAGAGCCTCTGAGGTTTATCACATTTTAGTAAAGGCAGGCAAGTTTCTAGTGACAACTATCCCCCACTTGTAAGTTGACTAACATAAGATATATATAATTTCTTTGTTATATAACAGTATTGAGCAATGTTTTTAGGCCTGCTTTCCTCCATGCCGTTATTCATAAACCCTGGCTCCTTCCATGTTTGATACTGTCCTCTTTTAGTATATAGCCAGCAGAAACTAAAAGAGCATGGAGATAACATTCAAAGAAGTTTTATAAACCACTCATGAAGGAAGTGTATGTTGTTTGCACTCAAAATGCATTTCAGAAAATATAGATAGGCAAGTAACCAAATCCAGGAAGTCTGAGAAGTGTAGTTTAGCTGTAGGAAGGGGAGGAGGGAATAGGAGCTCAAGCACAAGAGGTACCATTATGCCTGTGGGAACCTATGAAATGATTCCTAGTGAGGAGACCATTCACACTGTGGGAAGCAAATTGTGAAAAATACAGCTTTTCCTTTCCATTCAAGTCAAGGAAAACAAAAAGTTGAAATGATTGTCAATGATGTAACCACACATTCTTTTGTGTATAAGATCTACACACAAAATAATTTTTTAAAATAAAATAAAGGTACCCAATCAACTTGGAAATTCATAGGCCTTTATTGACCCTAACAAAGTCTAACAGCAAGGGACAGTAAAGACAAACCATTTTTAATTGAACCGTGGGGTTAGAGATTTACAATCATCAAGTGCAGACTCCTTTGCCAAGAAGATTGACAGGGAAATGATAAATTGTGTCTTAGTAGAGGTGAGCTTAATATTGAGAAAGGGTGTGGGTGTGTGTTTGTGTGTGTGTAAGATGAGAAAGACAATGCTTGACAATGGCTGGAAACCCAAAATGGAAATACTATTTCTAATATGTCAAAATGTATATGGAAATCTGATGGGATGAAATATATAGTATGGGTTTTACATCACAGCACTTCTTAAGTGTCAGAGTCTTTATATCTTTTTTTTTTTTTTAATTTTTTTTTTTCAACGTTTATTTATTTTTGGGACAGAGAGAGACACAGCATGAACGGGGGAGGGGCAGAGAGAGAGGGAGACACAGAATCGGAAACAGGCTCCAGGCTCCGAGCCATCAGCCCAGAGCCTGACGCGGGACTCGAACTCACGGACCACGAGATCGTGACCTGGCTGAAGTCGGACGCTTAACCGACTGCGCCACCCAGGCGCCCCGAGTCTTTATATCTTAATATTCACAAGAAACTTATGACTTAAATATTAATATATTAACTTGAAATAGGAAATATTAAGTAATATCCTTAAGCAAATCTCCAACTAAGTAATTAGGAATATTGAATTAAAGCCAAGTTGTTCTGATTCTAATAACTGAATATTTAAATACTATGTTTTTACCATCTTCTAAAATATCTTCTAAACCTTCCAAATGCATTATATTAATTAGGACAACTAAAGATGTAGTTAACAGTTGGATGACGATACATGTAATTGTTAACATGGTAGTAGAAATATGTGAGAAGTCTTAAACATTTGTTCAAATTTTATGCCTTCAGTAGCAACTAAGTTAATTCATTTTATGAATGAAAGAAAACTCCTAGAATTGGGTACTTTGGTAATGTGATGAAGAATTGGAATGGTTACTGATTGTAAGGAGAATACTAGCTATTTAAGTATCCATTATAATATTATGAGACAGGATTGAAGATCCAGATGAATTTGGAAGCCATTCATCAAATTTCTTATAAACCCAGGTTCTAGGAGAATTACTTAAATGTGCCTTTTCTTTAAACATGGTATTAAAATAAGATTTTGAAAGTGTTTCTCTTCACATGGGCTCAGTTAGAATTACTCTTAAAGAGTGCTTGAAAGAAAGGTTGACCTGTGACTTTGACCTTTAATTTTTCAAGAAGAAAACAGACCACTTAGGGTCTAAAATTGTTGGAGTGCTGATGTTCATTGACTTCTGAGTAGTGTTACTATTTTACATTGTTTATAAAGCTTCTCTCAAACATTTAACATTATAATTTGATTCATGTTTATGTTGAGAATTTGGAATAGGTTTTAAGATCTTTAGGGAAAAACATGTTTCTTGCCATTTCATCACCATGACTGTAAAAGTATCTTACATTTACTAGATATTCAATTGTTGTATATTGAAATAATGAAAACATGTCCAGGGATAAAAGGCTTTCAAGTTTTTGAAGTATCAATAAGATAAACACACTTGATCTCTGTGTATACAAATTTTCCTGTAGAGATGATTGTCGTATCTTTGTAGTTCTTTAGTTTGTACTAGAAGTATTTGCAGGTTAACTCGAATAACCTGCAAATCTCCCAGATAATTATCCACTGAGGAATAGGCTGTAACATGAGTGGGCAATTAAAAAATGGTAGGAATGAACATTATAGATTACACTATGGTAGAATAAAAGACACATAAAATTTGTACAGGAAAAAAATTAACAGCTAGACTTTTTGTGACAGGACTGTGTATGTAGGAGACAGGATGCTAGTTATTGACTTCCACAAGTTTAAATAGATAGATAGATAGATAGATAGATAGATAGATAGATAGATAGATTTTAGGTACATATGTATATATCTATTCTGTATGTTTGGAGTATATCTTTTTCATGTACAGGGCTGCTAAATTTTAGAGACATAAGAGTTATACTTTCTAATTGGCCAGTAAGGTAACAAGAATTTCTAGTACTAAATAAGAGGTGCCAGAGTAATAGGACTTCTATTTTTTTTTTTAATTTTTTTCAACGTTTATTTATTTTTGCGACAGAGAGAGACAGAGCATGAACGGGGGAGGGGCAGAGAGAGAGGGAGACACAGAATCGGAAACAGGCTCCAGGCTCTGAGCCATCAGCCCAGAGCCCGACGCGGGGCTCGAACTCACTGACCGCGAGATCATGACCTGGCTGAAGTCGGACGCTTACCCGACTGCGCCACCCAGACGCCCCTAGGACTTCTAATTTTAAAACGTGCACCGAAGCACCCTGGGGTACTTCAGCAAACCCACAGGAGCACAGCATGGTATTTTAAATGTTCAAGGAAAATGTGGTGAAACTCAATACCAGTAGGAAAGTACATAAAATATTTGCTCTAAGAAGTTTGTAGTTTTCATGTTAGTGCTACATTCGTTTCAGTGGCATCCTATCTTTGTTAAGCTGGGTTTTCAGCAACTATTGGGATAAAAAAGTGAGTATCATGTGAAAATTAATGTAGAAAGAGACATGAGGGCTCAAGGTTCAATCTGATTCCTTGCAGTGTTCATTCCCAACAACACAACCCATTAGTAATTGTGATTCTTTAACCATATTTTACAATATATTTTTTTTAATTCAAGAATATTTTTTTCAAACAACTACTTAGAAGTTAAAATACAATGGTACATTATGTAGAATGAATGTAATTTCTTAATAAACAGGACTGTTAGGTATTTATTTTGGCCTAGGAGGTAGAGTGAAAAAAAATTACAGAATTACTAAGTTTGATAAAGTTTGGAAACCTCTACAATAAAAGAAAATAATATCATTAATATTAATGTGTGATCTGCTGTCTGTAATGCATGTGGGACTATGAACTTTGGTGGAATTTTTTTTAATGCTGAAAATGATATGTAATATTGCTGTCTTTTAAGTTATCAAGTAATAAGGCAAATAAGATATCAGCATAGTTCACACCTACTCAACCTAAGATAATATTTGGCTTTCAGAAGAAATTATTATTTTCAGCTGATGTAAGCTGAAATTAAAAATCACACCTCCTATTCTACCTCAATTATTATCTGAATAATAAGCTACTCTTTTGGTCAAGAGGTATTTGTACTGTTAATTTTTCCTCAAATTTTAGCCACTAGATGTGTAAACTAGGTGACTTTCTATTGAACTTGTGTCATTACGTTGGGCACCATGACTTTGTCTATTTAGACCTTAATGGGGTATCTACATTTGTGGGCTTTCAATCCATAGTTTATAATTCTGAGAGAAGCCTCTGAGAATCGGATGATTCTAGTCATATGATGCTAATGTTAAATGTCTGCAACGGACTAAAATCCAAAATGCAGTGGTCTTTGCCATGAAAAGACAGACATGTACAGCTGGAGTTTAGGTGTTTAAGCAATAGCAGTCATATATATGCTTCTCCAGTAGGCTTGAGCTCTTCTACTGACACTACTGTCCCTTGGTGGATGATTATTCTAATAAAACAATCCTTAATCATCCATCCTATCAAGACCAGATAAGACATGACAAATCTGAAAATAATCAGACTTCTTTTGCTTCAGATTTTAAAGTTTTGATCCTGATTGGTATAAATTTCTCAGTTGCAAAGGAGATGATGGGATAATTAGACCACTAATTCATCTGCTTGGTTAACTATTAATACACTGAAAGTGTTGATCTTTTGTTGTATCAACTTGGCTGATGATAATAACTAGATATTCAAACACTAACCTATATGTTGTGAAGATATTTTTTTTGTACATGTGATTGAAGTCCATAATCAGTTTCAAATAAGGAAGATTGCTGGAAGCATGTCTTCTGTTAACCATGGAACATCCTGATGGAACCAGGTTTCTGCCTTTTTTGCCCATAGTGTCCACTATCTTGTTCTGTATCTACCCTGTCGTCAAGAACTGCAATATAAATATCCTTGTTTATCCATGACATTCTATTTCATCCAGGAAGGAGAGCAGATGCAAAGTTTGCATGTTAGACTCAATATGTGAAGAGGCTGAATTAGAGGAGGAACTAAAGTTGTTCAGTGTTTTCATAAACATGACCTATATGTGTAGTCAAAATCAAAATAATGAGAAAACGGTGTTTAAGCACTTTTCAGGGAGGAAGATAGCAGGGAGAAAAGAAGACTAGGTATTTTTTTCTTGTGTTAAGATATCTTTCTGTGATGAAAAAGGGCATTTCACTTTACCACTCTAAGTAGGACAACTCAGGTTTAATTAAACGTCTCTTTTATGCAACAATTCTGAGCTATAGAGCAATCAGTTATGTTGGATAAGTTACAGGGTCCCTTTTAAGATTCTTAAGAAATTAATAAAAAAATACTCTGATTTTTATAAGACCTTTCTATTTATGTTTAACTCAATCACCTATACTCTGCGATGATTTAGTATGAGTTTTTCTTCTATTTCCATTGTTTGTTTTATTTTTTAATCATTCTTAGAAACATGAAAGTTGGGTTTTCCATTCTAATTTTGACACATCAAATAAATAAATTAATAAAATACCTTATTTTCAAGACAAGATTTTATTTTTTTAAGTAATCTCTACACCCAGCATAACACCTGAACTTACAACTCTGAGATCAAGTCACATGCTCTACCAACTAAGCCAACCAGACATCCCATTAATAAAACTATTTTTATTCAATGAAGCTGGGTTAGGCAGAAATTCATTAATTTTCTTTCATTGGTACATGTGGTGTGAATTAGATAATGAACAAATTATTCTTCTCCCTTTAATTTAATAATGTTACTGTTTTGTTTACCATCTTGAAGTTTAAAATGTTTCTAGTGATAAGTTGGAACAAGACAATATGTTATCAGAATTTTAGAGATTAAATTTATTTTATATTTTACTGGAAAGCGTTCTTTTTCCAGCACATTTTTATGCAGTGATGTTTGCATTCATCTGTTTTAAGGGTATATCAGAGTACCATAAGAGAATAGCACAGATTAGGTTGCTTAAACAGAAGAAATTCATTTTTTTCACAATTCTAGAAGCTGGATGTCTAAAGTCAAGGTTGCAGCAAAGTTGGCCTCTTGTTAGCCTCTGTTCCTGGCAGGTTGTCACCTTCTTCCTATGTACTCACATTGCTTTTCGTCTGTGCATGAACACATCTGGCAACTCGTCTTATGAGAACACCAGTTGTATTGCCTTACGGCTCCACCTATATAGCATCATTTAACCTTTATTGCCTCCCTGAAGGCCCTATCTCTAAAAACAGTCACATTAGGGGTTTGGGCTTTAGCATATGGAATTTTTTTGGAGGGAAGCACAATTCTGTGCATTACAGATAAACTTTACCAGATTGTTAAATTTTCTCCATATAATTACGAAAAAAAGGCATTAAAGAAACAAATAAAACATTCTGAAGATAAAGGAAGTCTATTAATAATGTTCCATTAATTAAAACCTTATTTTCAATATGCGGTTTTGCATTTAAAATTCATATGATCATTTCCTGACATAGAATCATGCAGAATAGGAAACCTGAAATCTAAACAGATTGTATCTAAAGCAATCGTGCTGCTTTTTCCATTTATTTTGAGAATAATCTTTTATTTGTATTCGAAATAACATTTTGGTTTTACTGATCGTGAAAATATTTGAATAGTTAGAATTTAAGAAATAAAAAGAAATGTTTTCTATTCAGGATTAGGCACATACATGTACATGCATGCATGTATGTGTGCCTGTGAGTGTGCACACACGTGCAAACACATATGTACTCTGATTCTTACTTAGCATTATATTAGTAACCTAAAAAGTTGGAAGTTTGCACATATAATTGGTTTGAACCAGAAATAGAATGTTTTCTCAAAGTCAGGTAATTATGAAAGTGCAATATTTGAGCAAAATAGTATGTAAGAGTTATATTGATAGAGCTTAATATATAACCTATAGGTAGAGGAAGATACTAGACTGAAAATTTCAGACAGTGAATATATATATTTGAGAATTAAGATTCCAATGACAACCCACATTCGATCAAGTAGAGGTAAGAATAAATTTAATTACCTGCCTGAAAATACCCAGTCTCTAAGTATTAAATTAAAATATCAAATTGTAGGGGCGCCCGAGCGGCTCAGTCAGTTGAGCGTCCGACTTTGGCTCAGGTCATGATCTCACGGTCCTTGAGTTCGAGCCCCGCGTCGGGCTCTGTGCTGACAGCTCAGAGCCTGGAGCCTGCTTTGGATTCTGTGTCTCCTTCTCTCTCTGCCCCTCCCCCGCTCATGCTCTGTCTCTGTCTCTCTGTCAAAAGTAAATAAACATTAAAAAAATAAAATATCAAATTGTAATTTTGTCTCAACTGCTTTTAGAAATTTAAGGTACAGATCAAGAAGGTCATGGCATATTGATAGAAGCATAATTGGGATTTCTTGAGAAGTAGATGCCTGAAGAAAAGCCCCCATATCTGTCCCCTTCCAGTGTCCCCAAACCTAGTTGGTTGTGTGTGTGTGTGTGTGTGTGTGTGCATGTATGCACATGTGTGCGCACACATGCATATGTGGTGGGGACCAGGGTGGATATTTAAAAACTCCGGATACATTTGGAGAAGGACTCAAAGATGCAGGAAAAATAGTAACACATTAATCCCTTCCTACAAAAGAATAGGGACCTAAAAATGCTGAGATAATTGATAGAGAGCAAGGTAGCCGGGGAGTTAGGACAAGAAGGATGAATAGTGCATGGCCATTGGAATGAGAGATTATAGTTGGACCAGAGACCTCACCTTTGGTTACTGACAAATAACAAATGTCCGGGATGAGCTAAAAACAGCCACATGTGGTCAGTGTATCCTATCTACATTCTAGGAGAATATATTAACCCCTTTCTTTATCTGAGAACTTAAATTATCCACAGAGAGAAAGGGAAAGAATAATATTGAATTTAGTGAGTTGAAAACTCAAATTGACAAGTGACAACTTGAAATGATTAATTCTAAAACCAGAAAATTAGTACAAATAGGAAGATTATGTAGTATTTTCTGTGACTCAGTAGAAGTGAGGGTTTGTGGCCTGAGTAAAATGAATTATAGATAAGTAAGTTCACTATTTCTATGTGTTTTTTTAATTGGAATTTTCAACATGCTACAGAGATACACTTTTTATTTTTAAAAAAAAACCTAATGATGGGAGACATTATTTAAAACCTTGGACATATGTTACTATATATTATGAGTAAGAAATAACCAGTTGGGAAAGGCTTTTGTGGAAAGACCATTCCCAGCCATTGGAACCATGTTTTTCAGAGGTCGTCCACTTTGAAGATTCATGTCAAATTGGAACTGACATAACACAAACGTGAGAGTGTGTGGGAAGTATAGAAAGAGATGAAATCTCAGAGTAGGCAGGATAGAGAAAACATAAGACTTTAAGCATTTTGGGTTTTATTCTAACAGCTTTTTTTTTATTTTACTTTTAAAATAAAGATGTGCAAATGACATGATTGGATTTTAAAGTGAGTTTTCTCTGTGTACAGTGCATAGAACAATTTAGAGCAGGATGGGAACTGGTGTGAGATACTTACTACAGTAGCCCTGGGGGAAGAGAATGATCATTTTGATTAAGGGGACAACAATGAGGAGTACATTGCACTAAAATAATTTAATATTTAAGAAGTGAAATAAGATTTGGATTAGAATTGATATAGCTGAGGACTAGTATATCAAGGCATTTTTATTTCTACTTTGCACAATCTAATGGATGATAACTTTTACTAAACTAATATTTTTTTTAAGTATAATCATGATATTCAAACAAATTTAAATTGACACAATGCCAAAACTATAACAGTATAGCCTGGTTAATTTTATTTTACTCATTGAGAAGATACAGTTCATTCAAAAAAGCTTAGCCAAATATATAGGCAATCAGGAATGCTGAGGTAAATTTGTTAGTAGTTGTAAAGGTGGCCTCTTTCACAATGGGGGATGGAAATCAGTTGACTCTTCCAGACAAAGTTTAGTTGCAATTCTTTCAACAAGATTAATGTGGATTGCTCTTAGTAATCTACTACTTAGAGAGTTGGGAATAACTTAAAGATAATGAAAGGCAACATGATTTCATAGGATTCCCAGAAATCACAGAAGGATAGTCTTTTTGTAACAATTTCAAAGTCTTCCTCAATATTTGGGAATAAATGAGAAATGGGCACTGATCAAAATTTCAATATTTTCAAGATGATTTGGACACGACCTTGTGAAGCTATGGTAAAGGTATGAAGTAATAAGTTGGATATATGTGTCTGGAAATCATATGACGCTGATTTTACATAGAAGTGGTAATTGAAATCTTTGTTTCAGGAAATAGATTAAGAAGAGAGCAGTTCCTCACCTAAGCTTTGAAAAATAGTAATACTTAATAACATTGTAGAAAAGTCTGCGAAGAAAACCAGACAGTGAGCTAGGACCAATATCAGTGGTGGTTAATACTGAAAGGCAAAGAAATGAAGGAAGTCAAATCATTGTTGAATGCTAATGCCAAGTATAATAAGGATAAGATATTTAGAGCAAAGAAATTATTTCATTTGTTAGGGTTGCCTAGGCTATAGAAAATTTGACACAAAAATGTGTATTTCAAACAGAATAAAAGTGCGTTTCTCATTTATCCTATATTATCTAATGTACAGTCCTAGTTGATGGGATAATCTCCCCCATGTGATGACTCAGAGATGTTGTTTCTCTCATTTTTTCCCGCATTATCCCCAATGTCTCTCATCTTTGTCTATGCCCAGACAGCAGAAAGGAAAACAAAACAGCATGGAGAAACAAACCTTCTTAAAATTGTTGGCTCATAAATGACCATCAACTTAAATCTTATAGCCTACAACTGTTAACTACCCACATCTAAATTCTATGAGAGAAGCTATGTGCTCAAGAAGGAAAAATATATGAATTTTGGTGAAGAACTAAAAGTTTTATAACAAATATCTATTGAATTTAGAGATATCCTTACCATGAATCACAAAGGAGTGATAAGGTAGTGAGATTGCAGTGGATTGAGAAATGAAAGAAAATCAAGGCAGTGGGTAGGATCATACTTTCAAATCTGAGTGTCAAGAAAAGCAGGGTATGACTAGTAGTTGGCAAAGAATATGAAGCTGAGCTTTTATTTTTTCCATTTCCATCTTCTTCCTCCCCCCCTCCTCCTCCTCCTTCTTTCTTCCTCCTCCTATTCCTCTACTCCCTCTCCTCCACCTCCTCCTCCTCCTTATTATTATTATCATTATTATTATTATTTGGTTTTAAAGACAGCTTCCTGGGAATGTACAAAAATTATAAGAATATACAAGGAAAGATTGAGAAAATGAAAAAGAAAAATATGTATTAATAAATAAAAAATGCCTGAGAGAGATGTGAAGGACACAAAAGAATGAAGAAACATTTCATCCATTTAAAAGAATGTGTTAACTTACTCATGCCACTTGAAAGAGACAATATCCTGTGTTATTTAATAGCACTACCAAAAATTATATAGCTTTTCAGAGGAAGGAGAAGATGGTAAAAATTTTATTTAATTTTATATTTTCGGTAATCAGTGAGATTTTACGTTATGGAGTAAAAAAATCATTTAAGAGTGAGGATACAGGAAATGGAAGAGTTAGCAGGCATGGGGAAAGAGTTAGAGGTTTGAAGAAAGAAGTGGGGAAGTAGAATTGGAAATATATTTTTTGGGAACTGTAGCTAATGGCTAGAAAAAAATATAGACTAAATTTTCTGTGTAGAGTTTGATTTGTTTTGAGTTTTTATGAAACTAATGTGTTCTGTTACATGACTTTCTGAATAGGTAACAGTTGGGTATAGGCACACACAAAGCAATTACTGGGTCAACCCAGGGTTGCTTTTGCACCAGATTGGTGTAATAAGCAAATAAGATCTATGGTGTTACTGAAAGTACAGATTGTGAAAACTGGTGTGGACGAAACATGAAGAAAAGAGAAGGCTCATTAATGGTGCTGATTGTCTTGTCAAGGATAGAAAGTCAAATGAGTGAGTTTAGTGTGAGCCACAATCAGATAGAAGAATAAGCAATCTTAAAGGAGTGAGAGCAGTCAAGGAATGAAGTCCTTGAGTTATTGAGTTTTCAATGGAGCAATTAGAAATACTGACAACGATCAATTCTATGATTTTTCCAGAAAGGGGAACAACAGAGGTGCAATAGAAGGGAAGATAATCAGAAATGAATTGGTCAAGCAACTGAGAGGCCATGATATTGAAATTATTATCCATGACAGCAAGTAATGGATGGAGAGGAAAATTGAATCAAGTTCTAAATTTTAAAATAATTTTTGGGAGATCAGCAGATACAAATTATTGATGTGTGGGGAAAAATTTACATGAATGGCATGGATCCCATCCCAAACGGAGAGTTGTTGGTTTGTTTGCTGGATTTTTTTTTTTATTATTATTACAGGAAAATAAAGGGACGTTTTATTCAAAATGAGCAGAGGCCAGCAGGGGCAGTAACTCAATCTCTCCTCATACTACGCTATGAGAAGAGAACCACAACATATAAGAGGATGGCAGGAAAAGTCGTGCCTTCCAAATGAGGCCAAATTTTAAGTTCAGAGAGTAGAGGCATGGGGAGATGCTGAGTTTGCTAAATTTGCAGTAGTAGCTGCAAAAGTCCCATTCAGGAGGATTTGACGGATAAGGAAATTTTAATATTTTCATGTACTAAATAATATGTTATTAAGCCCTTTTTAACCTAATCTTCACAAAGGAACTATACTGGCATTCAATTCTGTATATCATTTACTCATGAATATGAAAAACAGTGGTGCTTCCTTTGGAGCATGTATTCTGTACCAAGAAACAAACAAAAAATATTTTCATTTTAAAATATTCTTTCTCAGCACCTGAGAAATTACAGTACACATTTTGTTATCCATTATCATGGGATTCATAATGGGGAGCTTTAATCACATATTCTAATTCTCAGTGGAATGTAAGTCCCAACATACATGAACTACCAATGCTCAAGGAATTTGAGTGGGAAGTTAGTATACTGCATAAAATCCAAATTGGACAAACTTTTATCTCTTGATTCAAAAGAACTGTGAACCCTCTAAGGGTCAAAATCTTTAACATTTCTCAGCACTGAATTGATGAAGCATACATGTAACATCTGTTGGTATTTATCATCAATATTTTGTTGAGTAGTGTATTAAGAATATGCTAATTGATTTCACTACTCCAAGTAAGGAAATACTTCCTTACACAATATAGATAGTTAGAAATACTGCCTAGAGAGAAGACTGTGCATTACATTTTCAAAATAATTTATGAAAATATTACAAGATAATTATTCTAGCACAGATTCATATTCTCATGGATGATGATTCTGGTCTATTTTAAATAAAAAGTAAGAAACATTACTGAATATTTGATTTAGTAAAATAGATTCATGATGCTTCATCAGAAATTATCTCCTAATTTTATTTAAATTTTCTGGATATGGAAACACTGATGGTTCTTTGGTTGATGAGGCCTTTTTTGTTTAGAAATGAGCAATGGCACCCCCACAGGGTCACAGAGAAGCTTTTATCAGTAACAGCCTTTAGGCCACAGTTTGCAATCAGTGAATATTTATATTAGTGGCAATTGCACCAGACAGTAATTATCTTATCACAGAGGAAAAGGTTAAAAAGAAGCTTCTCCATTGAACACCCACTGTGTGGATAATTAAGTATCTCCATGGCTTCTTTCATTACTGCATTCAATAATAGTTAAATACTAGGGAATCTAGCTATAATCAGACATGATTTGATGAGACATAGAGAAAGACAGGAATAAACAATTTTAGTCTCTAGTTTTACTTGGTAAATTTCTTAATTTGATAGACAATGGTAAACATTTTTATAATATCTCCTCCTTACGCACTGTTGTCCAATGAACAAAGTTATTAAGTAGAAGCACTTAATTGCATCCTGTGACATTCTAGAAAACATATTAGGATACCTAAAGTATTTTTTCTTTTAAAAGTAGGTTGAAAGTTATTTGTGAAGATAATTCTCAAAGGCAATTTATTTCAGACACAGGTAGGTGATGTTTAAAATATTATTTTGTCAGAATGGGGTAATAGTCTTCTGTATTATTTATTCCTTGAAGCCAGTGAAGGTCTTTCAGATAAGGTTACTTACATTCTCTCTTTCAGGTTATTTTATTTTATTTTTTTAATGTTTATTTATTTTTGAAAGAGACAGAGAGTGAGCGGTGGAGGGGCAGAGAGAGAGGGAGACACAGAATCTGAAGCTGGCTCTAGGCTCTGAGCATCAGCACAGATTCCCCACCTGGGGCTTGAACTCATGAAAAGATGATATCATGACCTGAGCCAGATTCAGATGCTTAACCTACTGAGCCACCCAGCAACCCCCTCTTTCAGGTTATTAAAATAAACTTTCTTTAACAAAATACTAATAACAGGTATTATTAAATGTCACCTGAGAAATACTGAAAAAAATGCACTTAATTCAACTAAAATTAATTTAGTAAATTAAAAGAAATGCTAATAGCGTTTTTATATTGTCAACCTTCAAAGTAAGACAGCCAGTTATTTTACCAACAAAACGGTTTATTTGGAAATAGCAGAGGAATTGCAATTCAGATTATGCCAACTCTGGCAAACCATAGGCAAGTGAGAGATCAAAGCAGAGTAACATACTTTATAGAGAAAAGCTGAAGCTGGGAGGGGCTGCTTTGATGAAAGCAAGAGTTCAGAGGTGGTGCTGGTTTATTATTGGCTGAGTGTGGTCTTTTCCTATTGGCTGAGATTGTGTGCTGGGCAAAGGGAATTTCTTCCTCCTGCTGAAGAGTAAAGTAGGCTTTTTCCTGTTGGGGTCTGCAATTGACTGACAAGTGGTAAGGCATGAGAGCTCACCTGACCTCACAACTTCATTTTAAATGAGGTTTCCTTATTCTCTTTCGTGCTTTACAGAAAATGAGCTTGATGCTTCAGTTTCTGGCAATAGGTACTGTCTCAATATGTAGGTCATAGGGGCGCCTGGGTGGCGCAGTCGGTTAAGCGTCCGACTTCAGCCAGGTCACGATCTCGCGGTCCGTGAGTTCGAGCCCCGCGTCGGGCTCTGGGCTGATGGCTCAGAGCCTGGAGCCTGTTTCCGATTCTGTGTCTCCCTCTCTCTCTGCCCCTCGCCCGTTCATGCTCTGTCTCTCTCTGTCCCAAAAATAAATAAACGTTGAAAAAAAAATTAAAAAAAAAATATGTAGGTCATATTAGTGTTCTCTCTTCCTAAACTTTCAATTCAGAGCTTGTGTTTCTGTAATATGAGAACATGAAATAGGCACAGATGATGACTGATCACTTATTTATTTGTTAATTCAACAAAGCATTGAGCAGCCCTATCCCCAGGCACTCTTCTAGGAACAAGATATGCATTGGAGATTTTAAAAACAACAACAACAAAACAAAACAAAAACAGGATAAAAATAAGGGGCTCCAGGGTGGTTCGGTAGGATGGGCATCCAACTTCAGCTTAGGTCATGATCTCCCAGTTGGTGGGTTCGAGCCCTACGTTGGGCTCTGGGATGACAGCTCAGAGCCTGGACCCTGCTTTGGCTTCTCTGTCTCCTTCTCTGTCTGCCCCTCTCCCACTCAGACCCTGTCTCTCTCTCTCAAAAATAAATAAACATTAAAAAAAAGTTAACAAAACAAAACAGGATAAAACTGTTTTCACTGAGAGAAATTAGGGCACCATATCGATGGTTAGAAAAGAGTGAAATCATCATCCCACTCTATGATTTTGCCACACTCAATTCTAGTAGTCTGAAGTATATAATTTCTCAGGCCACAAGACTGCATTTTAGAGAGCAGTATTTTCACAGATTTAGCTTCTATCCATATTCATAAAACAATATTTTCTATAATAAATATCTGTCTCCAGAATTTTGCCACTCACCACTACTCATGCTAAGTGAATAAGACAGACATAGATTTCTGCTTACATTCTAGTGGTTTCTGGTAGTGTATGAGGAGAGGCCAAAGTCAAAAAACTGAGAAGGAGGCAGGGGATTTGAGATGAGGAACCTGCGTGATAACAGGAGAGGTAGGTGCATGGGGTATCAAGAAGCCTTAACAGGAAAATGATTGAGACAGAATGGTGAAACCAGGTAAAGCTCTACTGATAATGTGAATGAGATACCGCAAGAGAGTTTGGTGAATAAAATTTGTTGCTAGCCTTGGCAATAACAGTTTCATTAAAAAAGTCAGAATTTGAGTTCCTGATGGTAGTTGAGAAATGGACCAAGAGTAAAATATTTCTTTTAAGACATTTTGATGAAAGAAGAATCTAAGAAATGAGGTATAGTCAGAAGTAGAGATAGGTCTTTATTTTTTAAGGCCTGAAAACATTTGAGCAGGGCTCCTAACTCTATAAGGCCCATGAGTGAGGTTTGGGAATGATGAAGAGAAATGTGCATGTTTATTTTCACTAACTTCTATTTAAATTGATCTTTTCTTTCCATTATTAATGTAGAAGAAAAATTCAGATAATTTAGTTATAGCTATAATTTCATCAGCAATAGAAATCATAGCTATAGTTATTATAGTTGTTCAAGATATAGAGAAATGTTATTTATGCTCAGATATTATTATTCAGGCTTCCTGCTAATTCTGATTATTAAATAAGGAAGTGCATATATACTATATCAAATCTTGTTCTTAATGTTTTTAATATTTTAACTTTGGGATAACTGTATATTTGGGGAAAGTTGTAAAAATAAATCAGTGGTTTCCTTCAGCCAGTTTCCCCAAAATGCAAACATTTTATATTAGCACTATAATTTTGTCAGCAGCCCCTCTGGGCCCCAAATCAGTACATTATATTACTATTAACTAAATATGTAACTTTAATACCAATTTCAACTCCAAGTGCCTTCCCATTTTGTATCCATTTTCAGGAATATACTGTTCTCCTTCTTTGAATATTCAAATTCTACCCATGCTTCAATGCAGTTTAAAATGCCCACCCTGTCTAAGTTTATGGCATTGGTATGTCACCTTCCATAACGTCTTCATGTGATTTTGTATTGCTATTGTGACAACCATACAATTTATTTCCAAATGTAAGTACATTAAACATGAGAGTAGATGCATGAAAATTGATGTAAAAGAAAAATTTTAAGTGGACAGATGAGGTTCTTAAGTTTGGACATTAAGGCTGCTAGCTTGGGGGGAGCAGTAAGCAAAAATAGCTAGCTAGCTAGCTAGCGGAAGAAGCGTCTAAAAGGGATGCAGGGATTAAGGAAACAAATGATCATGAACCGATTTTTTTTGGCTAATTCTTTTTAAAAAGAATGTGTCTATAGTGTTTTAGAAAGTTTCTTGAAGCAATAAATACGAATTGTTTTCTTGTGATATTTTTCAATTGTATGCTTTTTTATATGATATTTTCATAACTTTTTAAAAAACTATGCATAGAATTGTATCATACAGTTCCATTACTGAGACAAGTCTTTTTGATAAAAATCTAATAAGTAGGAGAAGTTACCAGTAAGAGGTAATATGACTACTAAGTTTTATTCATTTACTTGACCACATAAAATCTATACTTACCTTTTAATAGAGTTAATGAGAGTTTTCACTAGTTATAAGCTTCAGCCATTCAGTGGTAATTAGCATGGAGGTGTTATTCACTCTTGTCCTAATACAGGTTTCCTTTTAACCTTTCTAAGAGGTCCTGCTATTTTTTGCTTCATTGCTTTGCTTTATTGAACATTATACGACATGGCAAGCAATTAAGTATGATTGTGTAGGAAATTAAATCAGCAAAAGTGCATTAATGGTCAGGTTTAAATACATAAAAGCAACAAAATTGAAGTAAAGGTTGCAATTCTATATTTAACTTATTGTGTCCAGGTACTGTAGAATGTAAAAATGTGTTAAATCATTCATGCTTTGAAGAGCATAAAAATATTTCTTCATGGTGGATTTAGTTGATGACAGGATTTAAAGCCTTGTCAGGAAAGGGTCATAATTATCCTTATTTAATAACATTTCCAGGGTTAGTTTTTATTTGTTATCTTATTCTTGGCAGAATGGGGCTAAATTCTAAATAGGCAAAGTACTTGAATGCATATGTAGTGTTCACTGATTATCTATTTTCAACTTCTAAAGTAAATATATCTGAATATTACATCACTGTTTAATGTAAATGTTTGGATTTATTTCACAAAAAAAGACAGTTTGGATTAGTGAAAATAATTTCAGTGGAAAATGAGTCAGAACCAGAGGTAAAAAAGGTTTTATTGATTATTTTTAATTAAAAGATGAATTATATCCCACGATAAAACTGAATGGATAATTTTTCAAAATATAAGTATTCATGAAGTAGGAAACATTGGAGACCATGAATTTTTTCACAGATAAAATATTATTTCCATAAATGTCCCAGCCCAAATGGTTTCTTCAGTATTTTCTTTCAGATGTTCTGATGAGAGAAAGTTCCCATGATTTAAAAATGAATCAGAATAGGGGCGCCTGGGTGGCGCAGTCGGTTAAGCGTCCGACTTCAGCCAGGTCACAATCTCGCAGTCTGTGAGTTCGAGCCCCGCGTCAGGCTCTGGGCTGATGGCTCGGAGCCTGGAGCCTGTTTCCGATTCTGTGTCTCCCTCTCTCTCTGCCCCTCCCTCGTTCATGCTCTGTCTCTCTCTGTCCCAAAAATAAATAAAAAACGTTGAAAAAAAAAAAATGAATCAGAATATATATCAAATGGAATACTACCAAATTAATTGTTGGATGCTGGCACATATAAATCTGGTATCAAAATCAAAACCAATTAAAAGTGCAAACCAACACAGGAAATCTTTGGACTAATTACGAGACATTTTTGGCATTTTTACCTGGTAAATAGATGATTGTTTGCTCATAAATGGACAAGGCATAAAAATAAGACACCTTGTTATTGGTCTGTAGACATTAGTCCAATCTGTTACTCACTCCCTTAGATAATAATTGCACATTTTCTTTTCTCTTCTTTTCCGAATCTTTCAACATGTCTTCACATTTTCACTCATAGCTTATGATAGTTATACCAAATTTAGTAAGAACACTGTAACAATTGGAAGTGAATTTCTACAAACTCTCATTACTACTTTGCTATTTCAATCTGTTCCCATAACTTCTGTGTAGCTGAAATCATAGATGAAATGTCTTTGCTCCTTTCTGGGACAAGCTCTCTCCTTTTGCACAAAATACTATTAAAGGGCATTGCTTCTGCAATTCTTCCTTCTCTTTATCATTGTTTTGTTTTCCTTTTGTCTAATGAAAACCAATCTAGTGCATCCTATTTCACTAGAAAAATGAAGTGGTTTCCATGTGATATGGCTCCCTACCACTTAGTTCTGTGACATCATCCCCCATAACTTACTGCATTCCAGTTACCTTGCCATTTTCTCTCTCTCTCTCTCTCTCTCTGTGTGTGTGTGTGTGTGTGTGTGTGTGTGTGTGTGTGTGTGTGTTTGGAACATTCTAGGCATTCTCCCACCTTAATCCCATTTGGTATTTCTTCTGTCTGAAATGTTTTGCCCCCAAATACCTACATTCCTCAAAACTTCTCATCTAAATTTTGTAATACTGAGTTCTTAACAAAGTAATGTTTCTATTTTATAGAATGATTGTAATCTCTTCTAGAAAAATCAGTCAAGAGTGATTAACGTTTTGAAAAAATACATGAAAGTTTGCCTAATAAATATCAAAACATGAAAAAGATGCTCAAAGAAACTAATGCAATGGCTAGATTTTTTGAAAAATGAAAATCTGCTTAGACCCTTGCTTCAACATGGCCATAAAGATAATTATCAGATGAACAAAATAAGTAAAATCTAACCCAAAAATGAAATTAACATATGACAAAAAGTAAAGCCATCATACAGGATATGTTCCAAGCCTCTCAAAACAGGGGTCTTTTCCAAGCATAAACAATGAAGGAATTCACAACAGAAAATCTTAATATATTTGAATATATACAATTAAGAGTTTCTCTATGTCAAAAAAAAAGTAGAACACAAGTAACAAATGACTGAAAAGTTTGACAGATAATTAGGATGTATACTTCTAGCTAAAGAAAGCATTGTTGTACCCAAGATAAATTATAAAAGTACTTAAGATGATATCTCACATATATTGTGTATTATATAATGGCAAAGAAATATATGAAGAAAATTTGTACCTCTCTGAGATGAAAAACATATACAAAGTACATAAATTCATTAGGGACTGTGCATTGCTGTATTTTGGCATTTTAGATCAAGAGTTTACTCTGTAATGAGAGAAACACTTCTAGAACGCTGCAGGAGGACTCTGTATACCTTCTTTCCACAGCAACAATCATACTAAATTTCTCTACACACACACACACACACACACACACACACACACCATTTAACATTATCTGGAAATTGTCCTAAGATCACATTAAAAAATGAGGAAACACTTTTTCGCGAAAATGTGCTTAATTATGTTAAGAACAAGGACAGCCTGTTGCATCTGAGCTATGATCCACTCCCTCACCCGTCTCCAGCTCAGCATGATGGATGCTTCTACCAAGGGTGGGTGTAATCAAGAAAATGGGGCTTTCCTCTCCCTCCAGCTCTCAGTTTTAGGTGATGGTTTCTCTTCAGGAACGGCAGGTTGCCACTCATCTCCAACTCATTTAAGAGAAGCTCTTAGGTAAGTGCTTCTGATACATCTGGGGCTCCCTTCTTCCATCACCCAGCCCCTGACTACTACACAAACTGTCCCAAACAAGGCAGGCTGAGAATACAGTGCTCTGATTGCCCTCACTCTGGCTTGGTTGTAGGGCAGTTTCCACACTGGGAAAGGCAGGCCAAGAAGACTAGGGGCTCCTGACCCAACCAGCACCCTGCTCAGCAGGTGTCTCACTCTGAGAAAAATAGGCTGATCCACATGCCTTGATCTTTGGACCAATAGCACAGTGTTTCTGTCCAGTGGGAGTGGCAGACCATGAGAACAGACAGCAGTCTAGTGCTCCTGTAAAGGGACTGACTTTACTGGAGACTGAATATTCGGAAAACCTGTTGGGAAATTTAGTCCTAAGGATGCAGTTAAGAGCAATGGAGATTTTAGCAGTGAGCAATTAGTAGAGGCTGGGTGCTCCATGAGAACAACAGCTAAACTTCAAACCAGCTAGAAACTTATCAGAGGCAGGAAGTTAAGAGACATGTAAGAACCTTTCTGGAGTCAGAACAAGCCCCAAAGACTGGCCTCCTTAACTAGTCCTGCAAAAGGTTTGAATTAATTTTTAGGCCATGAAGCAGTATATACCCCAGTACGTTGTTAAAAACGATAGAAGAATAAGCTAGCAATTAGTAGAGGCCAACAGAAGGGTGTAATATCAGCAGAGAGACCAAAGCCAGAAGGTAAATAATAAGATCAGGGAAGGAGACAGAGAGAACCTAGCTGAAACGACTGTTATCACAGGATTTGGGAGAGGGGTTCATATTGATCATGAGTGTGCCCAAGGCTGTGCCCTCTCAACAGTGACATTGGAGAGGGCATAGAGTTCACTGACATGGTTCAAATGAGTTGGTAAGCAAATACGCAAAAAAGAAGTAAATAGCAGTAAGCCCTAGAGGCGGGAGGCTTAGTGTCCAGAGTTGCTACAATATAAGATGCTACAATTAATGAGCTGAATGTCCAATAATCTATACAAAGGAGAGAAAAGAAGGCACTGTAAACTGACTTTAGAGATCTGAGTGAGAAAAAAATTCAAAGCTGCTATTATAAATGTTAAGAATTAATGAAATGTACGTTTAAATAAGTAGGAGAAGGTGGGTCACCTGGGTGGCTCAGTCAGTTGAGCACCCACACTTGATTTGGATCACGTCATGATCCCAGAGTCATAGGATCGAGCCTGGCATGAGGCTCCACAGAGTGTGAGACTGCTTAAGATTCTCACTGTTTCCCTCTCAAAAAAAATTTTTTTAAATAAATAAGTGTCTCATCAAATAGAGAATACAAATGAGAAAGAAATTATAAAAAAGATTGTATTATCTGTACAATTTTTTAAATTTTTGATAAGCAGACTTTCTTCATGGGAAGCTATTAACATAACACTGGTTCATCAAGCTTTGTGGTGATATCAACAATTGTAATATAAATTTATTTTATCTTAAATGATGAGCGTTTTAACTGAATTTATAGTAGAGGGCACAAGAATGTTATTATTTCTCCTTTGGTAAAATGGATCTCCAAAAGTTTTACTTTGATTATTTGAACTGGATTTTTTTTTAACGGCAAATGTTATTGTTATAATTAAATGAGTTTCTGTGTGGAAAAACAATGAGATGGGAGTGAAATGAAAGGCAGAATTTCTAGGCCTAGACACATAGACAATGGTTATGAGGTTAATGATTAAAAATAACCATTTCTGGTGTCACAGCGCTAGTCACAGCCCTCGTCCTGCACAAAGCACATGCACAAAAAATCAGTCTTTAAAATGAAAGCTACTTATCAACGGATTTCCATGGACTAGCAATCCACGGAGTCCTATTCCATCCACAGCGTTATGTACGTGGCAGACATCTTACAAGGGCAGCAGTGGTTCCAACAAAATTAAAGAAGTGCTGTTAAAAATCACAGCATTTTAGGGGCACCACTCAGTCGGTTAAACATCTGACTTTAATTTTGGCTCAGGTCATGATCTCATGGTTTGTGACTTCGAACCCTCCCCCCCACCCCCACTTCAGTCCCTGCACTGACTGCAGAGCCTGCTTAGGTTTCTCTCTCTCTCCCTGTCTCTCTGCCCCTCCCCATTCGCTTGCGCTCTCTCGCGCGCTCTCTCTCTCTCTGAAAATAAATAAATAAACTTAAGCAAAAGCATAGCATTTTACAAAAGCTTTTGTTTCAAAAGAGGAACATTTAGTGAAAAGGCTCAAATAACAAAATTTGTCAATACAGAACTTAGCTGCTAGAAAAGGAGAAGTCACACAGCTAGTGGGAACCTCATAATTCTAACATGTAAAATTATAGCGAATAAATGCTGAAACATGATGCAAAATGAGAAACTGAAAAGTTTCCACTCACAAACAGTATTTTACATCAGTGTGTTCAGGACATGTCACCTGAGGCAGAAGAGTTTTCATGTAATAAACTGAAAACAAAATCTGCTCGATGCAGGTTGATGAGTCCATAGATTTCACCAGTCAATGCCATGCTGTAATATTTGTCAGATTTGTAAGTGGTGGTGAAATTCAATGCAGCATTGTGTCCCACAAATAATGCCTGAAACAAGGAAGTACCAAAATATATTTACTTCCTATCTGGAAACAAAAGGTCTGCATTAGAATTACTATTTGTATCAATGAGAATGTTTGAGGTTTTGCTTCCCTTTTAAGAAAAGAAACTCCTGACTTTATTGTAATTTAGTGCTCTTTTCACAGTGAGATGCTGTGTCAAAAATTCTTATAGTTGGAAAGAAACAGTTCTAGATAATGCCAAAAAAAAAAAAAAAAAGGATCTGTATTTAAAATATTCCACCCAAGAACGTTAAAAAAGAAAACTGTGAAAACCTGATAAAGAGAAACCTAAGTTGCCTGCTACATGTAGACTTCAGTGGTTGATCAGAGGAAGAGGCTTCAAGAAGGTGTTTTCAGTTGAAACATGACTTCGAGGAGTAATTTTACAAAAATGGTAAGCCATATTTTCCACAGTGCTTTCAAGATGAAGAATAGCTGGAAAACTTGCCTTAATTAGTAGATAATTTATATCACTTAAACTATTTGTAGAAGTCTCTGTGATGCCCTAGAGAAATGTTTTTATTTCAAGTGACAAGATTCTTGAATTTGAAAAGGAAAGGATATTTGGAAAAATTATCTTGTAGACTTAAATCTTAATATGTTTCCACTGATGCTTAGGCTTGTGAGTACAAAAGGATATCAGCAAGCCTCAAATTGTATTGAGAATTGTCTGGAAGAACTGAAGAACAAGATAGAACAGTATTTTCCTGCCCTTTTAACACAAGTGCAAGATTAGATTAAAAAAGAAAGCCTTTCTCAGAGTCTTCTGCTTGGGAATTTTCCTCAGGGAGGAGAGGGATAAATTTGTGAGATATAGACTAATTGTACACTAAAGATTGTACGTTGATCTTTCCCCTAGGTAAAATAAAGATTTCTATTAAAAAGGGAATTCTGCCATTCATAAAAAAGCAAAAAAAAAAAAAAAATTCCAGCTTTTACATTTGTGAGCTACATTTTTCCTCTTTATCAGGTACCAAGAGGAAGAATTGAAACAATCTCATTTTAACTGAAAATGAAAATATTTGTTTTTATCTAAGCCAAGACTCAGAATCAACTGTTAGATGCCAAAAACAAGTTTCTATGAAAGAAGGAAATTTCATTCTTTTTTATTGTTTTATTAATTATGTTTTGGGAGAGAGAGAGAGCAGGGGAGAGGGCAGAAGGGGAGAGAGAGAGAATCTCAAGCAGGCTCCACAATTCAGCACAGAGCCCCGATATGGGTTGGATCTCACAACTGCAAGATCATGACCTGAGCTGAAATCAAGAGTTGGACATTTAATCAGTTGAGTCATCTAGGTGCCCCAGGAAATTTCATTCTTAATATTTGGTTACAAAAATAACATTTTTGTACATGTGTAGGCATCCTGAAAATGCCAAAGAACCAATGCATTTTCAACTGTGTGTCATATTAATTTGTAGTTTTACCATGAGGGAAACAACATGGAAAACAATCCTACCTGAGGTAAAATTCTGGAGTTGGGCAGATCTTGTTTATCTCTATAATAATAGGTAATGTCAGAAATATTTATTAATATCACAATAAGATTTCTTTTTTTTTTCAAGTTTATTTATTTTGAGAGAGAAAGAAAGCAAGTGAGCACATGAGCTTGAGCAGGGGAAGGGCAGGGGGAGAGGGAGAGAGATAATGCCAAGCAGGCCTCACACTCTGAACTAGAACTCACAAATTGTGAGATCGTGACCTGAGCCAAAATTAAGAGTTGGACATTTAAAGGAGTGACCCATGCAGGCACCCCATCACAATAAGGTTTCTTACTTATTTGTTGAATAGAAGATCCTTGAACAAAATTAATTTTAGTAGCATTAATATCAAGTATCTCCATTATATGAATTTTTCAAGGGTTGGCGGTACATCCCAACGATAGTGGGCATACGATAGGGGCAATACACCACCCACTATTGGTGGTACATCCAATAGTTCTTTAAATTTGCTGCCCTAACAATGGCTTGTGAAAGATAAATGATAGGTGATGAAGTTTCCTAGTAAAGCACAGACCAAGGCCGTTATTATCATCAGTAAAGGGAATATGATAGGAAATGTTAAAAGTATAAAGCTATAAATCACAGAGATGAAAAATAATACAAAAAGAATAAAATACCCTATTGACAATGCAACAATTAGGGTTTTTATGCATCTAGGAGAGTCTTGCTTCCTTTTCTGATTTGAGTCAGCCAACAATATCTGAGAATTGTCTACTCTTGGAGATTTGTTGAAGAGCTTTGGTTTAATATCTTTTAATAGGAATAATTATCAAATTCTTGTCCTTTGAAAATGGTTGATATTTTTGTTGGAAAAGATTTATTGAGAGATCGATTCCTTTTCATTTTACTTTTGTACAGTAACATCAAAAGTACCTGATAAGTTCTCTTTTAATGATGTTATACTTTTACTGCCATGTTTTCTAGAACACAAAATTACCCAGTTTTAGTTTATATAGAGGTGGATTGATTGGATAGTAAGAATATGCAGTCTGTAGTTATTGATGATAAAATGGAAAGTTCTGAGTATTCTTATAATTTTTAGCTAAAAAAATGTTCACTTTGTATGAATGAAATATTTCTTGTGGACTGTGGGAAATTTCTCCCCAGGACACAGTCTATGACTTCCTGAGAAGGGAAAGTACATTAGGGGTTAAGTTAGAAGGGTTGGCCACAAGGGTTGCAGGAAGCCTGTTAGTTTAAATACATTTAATTATAGTGTTTTTTTATTTGTTTAATTTTTGAAAGATTGTAAATGATGAGGCCAGTCTTTTACTAACTTATTATATGTGATTTTAAATTCATAAGCTTTATCTAGAAAATTTTCTTTTTTCTGTTCAGCCTTTCCTAATTTGGCAGGTAGGTTCTTATGAAGTTGAACATACTCCACCATACATCTCCCTACTTGTACCCAGCTCAGCAATGTGAGTAATTAACAGGGAAAGGGCATGAGGGAAAATTTTTGAGAAATGGTGTCTCTTTTATTGTGGTAATGAATACATTAGTATTCACAAGAATGTATGCACTTTTCCAATGCATAGAATTTACACTTAACCAAGTTTATTATATATAAACTATATAGCAATAAAGTTTACTTTATAAAATGATATTTTGAGAACCAAATCTTCTTTTTTACTTTTTCACTTTTTCCAGTGATCAGTAAAATATTGAAACTGAGAGTGCAGAAGCAGGCATATTCTAGTTTAAGCTAATTTGTGCTCAGGATATTTCTCTTGATCGTTAGAATCTTTCAACTTGGAACCTGGTATTAAACATTAGGGGAAAAAAATGATGTCATTTTTGCTAGGCTAGCTTCATTATTTTAAAGTGATTCATATTATAAAATGGTAATTGTTGTCAAAACATGCTGGTAGAGGGAGAATTTTAATATGCCATCTATAAATTTTCAGCTCAAAAAAATGTTCAACTTTTTTGAGAGGGATCTTCTTTTAATGTTTAGAAACCTTTTGGTTACTTATGAATTAAACTACTTCTGTTAATTCTTTCTTTCATTCATATATTCAGCAAATACTTTGTAAGTCTTTAGGCAGACATGAGACTTGTACTTAGGAAGCAGAAACTCTAATGGGAGACAGATATTAAATTAATGATGTTATAATTAAAATTTGTGATGAATGCTGATAAAGGAAAAAATGAAGTGCTAAGGGAACGTATTATAGAAATTTTCAATATAAGAAACTGTGCTAAAGAAGTGACTTTTAAGCTAAGCCACAAATAATATGTATGGATGCATAAACTGCTTTTTATATGCATTATGAACTAAAAAATGTGTCCATTTTGCCAAAAGCTGACTTCTTTTGAGAATAGCACATGCTGAATGTTTAAATAATTTGTATCTATTCTTATTTGAATAGGCATTTTTTACATTTCACTGAATTTTAAGATGGCTTCAAATGGCTTTTTGGCTGAATTATACTTACTTGCATGCACAGATACCATAGTTAGGGCAATTTATGGAAGTGGATGACGCCAGAATGCTATTTTACAACCTCATTTTGAAAAACAGATATTATAATGGCATTTTGGAAATTTATTATTTTATATCAGTGGTAATACTGTATTATTAAACACATTTAAAAATCAAATTAATGAACTCAAATAACAACATGTTTTATGCATGCATTGTATCAATGTCTTATATAAAATCATAATATATTTTAATAGAAGCTTTTTGTAAATATGTAAAACAGTTCATCTTGGTATGACAATATTCTGGCTGGCTTGTTTCAGTATTATCTTTAGGTAAATCTTTGAAAAGAGAAGCACCAGATTTTGTATTACTTTGTGATATCACAATCATATAGTCATTCAATTATAAAATTATCCTCATGACAGACACAATGTATGGAGGGTAAAGTCAAGGCCAACAAATGTTTCATCAGAGATTGGGGTTATGATAAGACTATGATCACGATAAGGAGTTTCTTATAATCCTTTCTTTCTGATTTTAGGAGAACATACAGTAAATTACAAGCAAACAAATTCTAAACCAAAATGTTAATATTTCATTACATTTTAAAAAGTATACTCTTCCCTGGGGCACTTGGCTGACTCAGTCATTTAAGCTACTGACTTTTGATTTCAGCTCAGGTCATAATCTCAGGGTTTGTGGGTTCCAGCCCTGCATCAGGCTCTGCACTGACAGTGTGGAACCTGCTTGGGACACTGTGTCTCCCTCTCTCTTTGCTCCTACTCTGCTCATGCACATGCTCTCTCTCTCTCTCTCAAAAATAAATAAATAAACTTAAAAAAAAGTAAAGTCTTCCCTTCAAACAAAGGAAATTAAAATAATAAAAGTCTAAACTTACGTTTGCATTATAGTTAGGGTTTGTGTGTAGTGTAGAATGTTTCAGAATAATAATCATAACACACATATTTATTATTTTACAAGCAAATAACAGATACTAATATTAATCATATTGAACTGTAGTTGTTAACTTTCTAATCTTCATCTAGAATTTGTGTTCCTTAAATTCAGGGCCCTTTGTCTACCATAGTGTTGGCCACAAAGTAAATGATAGGTAAATGTTTGTTTCTTCAAGTTTTTCTTTTTTTTTTTTTTCCTAACAAATTCTTTGGAGGCTCATACTGACTAGCAAATATGTTTCTGAAGAATTACATTTAAATTTTAATAAAGAAATAATGTGAATCAATATTTTAGTCATTAGACATCAGAATAAATTCTGTGACTACTCTTGGGAAAGAGAGGCAAAGATAATGAAATTGTAATTTCAAAACAAAATGAAATAAAGATGTTTTAATATATCAACATTCAATTTTCATCCACATCATGTGCCTCATCATTAGCCAAGCAATACCAAAATAACATGCAAAACCTTCCACATTTCATGCTATCTCCCATTGATTTTTCTCTAATCTGATGAATAGATGAATTTAAATTAATTTCATTGGAATGAAAATATAGGAAAGCTGAAGGTAAGAACTGTGGGATTGTTTCAAGTCTTCAACCACTGTTAAAGAAAAAAGAGACTGAAAAAACATATTTGAAGAAAATATTTTGTAAATTGTCATAAATTAAATCATTATTTCTTCATTTCCTTCTTCATAAAGTTTTACATGTCATAATATGGTATTAAAAAATTCAAACTCTTGGGGCGCCTGGGTGGCGCAGTTGGTTAAGCGTCCGACTTCAGCCAGGTCACGATCTCGCGGTCCCTGAGTTCAAGCCCCGCGTCAGGCTCTGGGCTGATGGCTCAGAGCCTGGAGCCTGTTTCCAGTTCTGTGTCTCCCTCTCTCTCTGCCCCTCCCCCGTTCATGCTCTGTCTCTCTCTGTCCCAAAAATAAATGTTGAAAAAAAAATTTTTTTTAATTCAAATTCTTAACAGACAGAACTATATCTATATCCTTTAGCAAATGATGCAGTATTTCCAGATCTCTGTTATCATAGATTTATCCTAACATTATGTGCCTTAGCTTAGGTCCTTTTCTTTTTGTGCCTCTAGTGGATACAAAAATGGAGATGTGTCAATTATAGGCTTTCTTAGAGGACATATTGTGTAGGGACAGATTCAGTGTCTGAGAGAAAATAAGCATTGCCTTTGATCCTGCTTCTCCAAACGTAAGGTATTGAAAGCCCCATGGTAACTTTCGTCATAGGTTTTTCTCATAGGGACCCTTCTCCCCTTGTTTATATCTCACACTCCCATGATCTCCTCTTTTTTCCTACTTTCGATTCATGTATATAG
This sequence comes from Herpailurus yagouaroundi, assembly GCF_014898765.1. Classification (NCBI taxonomy): domain Eukaryota; kingdom Metazoa; phylum Chordata; class Mammalia; order Carnivora; family Felidae; genus Herpailurus; species Herpailurus yagouaroundi. Next base: position 44,204,068 of record NW_024412405.1, on the reverse strand, counting down.
ACATTTTGAAATTTCCTGAAACTTTTTTTTCCCTGATAAATACAGGGTTATGTATCCAGAAAAACATAGCAAACAAGTAGAAAGATAAGAAATTACAATTTTTTTAATCATGTCTAACACAAAATAATTAAAATGTAATTGGAACATAAGTTGAATTTGATGCTATCTCTGTTAGCTCTCATGTTCCATCAATTATACCTGTTATACACACTCATCTTAAGGATACCCTATCCAAAGTCTCACACACCCATTTTATTCTTAATGAGAGTCTGGGGAAAGTCAAATTAATTCATGTTTGTATAACCATTGCAAACTGTCATTATTTTGAGTATCTTTTCTTCTTCACCCAGGGAAGCCATAACATTGTGTTTGTTAATGGTAGAAACAAGAATAGAGTTGTTCCAAATAAGACATCTTGTTTTGCTAAGATGGATAATTATTAATTCCAGTGTTTCCTCATTCTCTAGCTGTTTGACTTTTTTTTTTTTACTGTGTAAGAACATTTCTTAACCTTTATATTCTTACCTTATTTCTCTAATGATATGTTGATCATTAGATATTAATAAAGAAATGCCATAATTACATCTTATAAAATGGCAAATTTTGACCTATATAAAACTTTTAGAGTATAATGAGGAGTTACCAAATTTATGCCATAAATTTGTTCTGTTATCAGTTTCTCTGGATAAGTTGTTTATTCAGTAGAAAGCAAGCACCTAAGGGACAAGAACTAGATCTATTGTCCTTCCTTTTATGTATATAAATAACAAATCATGGTGACAGGCATCTCATGGGGGAGTCCGTCTGAAGCACTTGCTAATCATTTTTACACAAAACTTTTGCTGCTTAATTTATTCAGTTCATTGTCAAGAGAGATGAAGAAAGAGGGTCTTAATCTCTTTTAAAATGTAATGTAACACATCAGAATAACTTCTGTTGCCCATTTTATAAGTATCTGATAAAATGTATGTTGCATAGAGGTATATTCTTCTTTGCTCTCAGGGTAAATGTCCTTGAATTATACACACACACACACACACACACACACACACACGAAAACTCACATAAACAAACACACATGCATTATCTAGTAAGTATGAAGTAACCCACCCTCTGAAATTATATTTATCAAAAAATGCCAGTGGTTGTCTTCATAATTTGGAAGATTCTGAATAGTGTCAGTTGGACAAGATTCACACCTCCACCAAATCGTATCCATCATACTTGGAAATGAAACTAGGTATTATATATGAGTGGTACAACATAATTTTTTTTAAAGTTCAACTGCATGTTGTTTCTTGTGTCTTTGATTTTAGCCATTCTGACAGGAGTGACATGGTATCTCACTGGGTTTTGATTTGCATTTCCCTGATGATGAGAGATGTTGAGCATCTTTTCATGTATCTGTTGGACATCTATATGTGGGGGATAGGTGAAATGGGTAAAGGGATTAAGAGTACACTTGTCTTATGGTAAGCGAAATAAGTCCATCAGAGAAAGACATATCATATGATGTTACTCGTATGTGGAATTTGAGAAACCCAACGCATGAACATAAGGGAAGGGAAGGAAAAGTAAGATAAAAACAGAGAGGGAGGCAAACCATAAGAGACTCTTAAATACAGAGAACAAACTGAGGGTTCCTGGAGGGGTGGGGGGCCCGCGGTTGGGTTAAATAAGTGATGGGCACAATGGAGGGCACTCTTCAGGATGAGCACTGGGTCTCATATTGTAAGAGATGAATCAGTGGCTTCTACTCCTGACGCCAAGACTATCCTGTATGTTAACTACCTTGAATTTAGAGTAAAATAATAAGAAAGAGTACTTTTCTTGATGAACGCTGAGTAATACATGGAAATGTTGAATTATTATATTGTACACTTGAAACTAATATAACACTGTATGTTAACTACACTGGAATTAAAATAAATTTTGAAAAAATTTAAAAAGGTAAAAATATAAAGTTTAACTGCATGAACACAATGACGTCTATATAGATTTCTTCTCTTTTGTCAACCAGGTTGCTAAGGAGTTGGTTAGCTTTAAGTCTGCCAGAAGCACACCGTTTCTACCATGAAAGACCACGAAAGCTTGCTTTTATCTGTCTCAACCAGTTGATGCTATCCAGGGAATTCCCCAAATAAAATGGTTAATAGTAAGAACTAGTGTTTATCTGCATTGGACTTTGGAGGCAAGATGACCCATAATAATATGATGTTTTACCATATACTAGTGATATGATCTAGTGAAAGTTACTTATCCCAAATCCGACTTAGTTTCTATATGTGTAAGTAGAAATTTTTTAAGGGCTGTTTTATTGCATAATAAACAGTTTGCCTTTTATTAAAGAACCACTCACCCAATACCATCACCAGAAAATACTTGAGTTCGTATAGGAAATTTAATTATTTAAAGGAAAGTTATATTTTTACCTTAAACTTGATACATATAATCATTATCCGACTATTATGAAAATCTCCTTGTTGAAAATATGCTTCTGTTAGTCATAAAATTTCTCCTTTCTCTTTCTTATCATTATTATTTTTAAAGGTGGCATATGTTGGGGCGCCTGGGTGGCGCAGTCGGTTAAGCGTCCGACTTCAGCCAGGTCACGATCTCGCGGTCCGTGAGTTCGAGCCCCGCGTCAGGCTCTGGGCTGACGGCTTGGAGCCTGGAGCCTGTTTCCGATTCTGTGTCTCCCTCTCTCTCTGCCCCTCACCCGTTCATGCTCTGTCTCTCTCTGTCCCAAAAATAAATAAATGTTGAAAAAAAAAATAAAAATAAAGGTGGCATATGTTGATAAAATATTTCAGTTTAAAAATTACTTTTGAATGTAAGATTTATTAATATAATGCATACTTACTATATACACTTTTTATGATAGTTTTCTTAGTAGATTTTGTGCATATAGGGAGAATAACGTAGAAAAGATTTGTGCTCTGACAATAACACTGTACGTATTCAATAAGAACTTCTAAATGTGTAGTGCTGCATTAAAGCTGTATGTCACATATGGAAAATAATTTACTGTCTTTGAACAGATTGCAGTCTTAATTGCATAATAGAATACAGATAGTGCAAAAAAGTTTAATTCTTTTGAATTAACTATAACTGAATTTATTTTTATCACTGAGGTTGTGAATAAGGTAAGAAGAAAAAAATATGGTGCAGACACATAAGGAACACTTTTGTCTTTCACATGCAGGTTAAGCATGCTCACTCCTGTTGCTTTTAATATTTTACAGATTTTTAAACCATTTTTAGTTATTGCCATTCTACTTAGGGCTGTAAGCATATTTCAGGAATTACATCTTACTGTGTTGTCAATAGTGCATCTGAAATTTACTTCACTACAATTTGAAATTTCAAGAACAAATGTATTGTTACCCAGTTATTTTTCTTTAGGCTGAAGAAATAACATAGTTGGGCTTGAGTTTTAAACATTCATTATTTTTCATTTCTGTATTGATAAACAATTAAAACTGATTAATATATAGTTAATATTTTGCTCTCATAAACACAAAGGAAATATTTTAAACAAAGTTCTTTCTCAATTTGACTTGTTCTTTTAGTGTTCATTATGATAAATTCAGTACTTAGCAAAGAATTTATAGATATACATTTATATTTATATATCAAGAATTATTGGCTAGAATCTTTTAAATTTAGGAATCATACTAGAGCTGGTTAAAAATTTCAAAAGATAGTGAATGGGATAATTAAATATGATTTAATAGATAATATAGCCACTGGCTAGGAATTTAGTTTTTAATTCAGTCTTACCATGTATGACTGATGTGACCCTACTTGAACCTTTAATATTTGAATTTGGAAAATAGGTCACAGATAACCTCTAATTTGCTTGAATGTTGTAAAAATAAAAGCACTTAACACCTGGCACTTAACACTTAGCATATAACACCTATGCACTTAACACGGTCAGTACTCCATAAATTGAAAATTAACACCACATAATAATGGTTATTTTATTAAGTAATAATAATTGTATGTTCAAAGGCTTCCTGTTCAAAACAACTAAAATTAATTTAAACAAAGTTGATAAAAAGTTGCTCTTTGATAAAGATCCCAATTATCCAAGAACCTTGATTTATATGTTTGTGCCATATCCTCTGCACATATATGATTTCTTCCAAATATATGATTTCTTCCAAGTGAATACATACCCTCTCTTGATAAATTTGAACTGCCCTCATTTCACTTATGATAAAATGAGTTGTTTTTGCTGATCTAGGAATTAATTAAAATTTAATCCTAAATTTTGAATATTAAAATCACAATATATATTGGAAGATCAGAGTATCACTTTTTTTATTTGTAAATTTTTTTACTTCCTTCATTTTATGTAGATAGATATAGTTAAATTTTTCATATCATTGGGTAAATAAATGAATTATGTTTTTTAGCTCTTGGTATTGTTAGCAATTTCCACCATGGTAAGTCAGATCTAAATTCTAAATGATTTTGCTTGATTATACAAATTTAAATAAAAATATGCAACTAATATATTATTGGCTGCATAATTTCTTGCTTTGAAGTGTTTCTTCTGAAAGTATATATTTGTGATGGATAAAACTTACAAGTAGAAAACTTTTAAAAATACATAGTTTGATTAAAAAATAATTAGCATTTTAGAGATGAAGCCAAAACATAAAACGGTGAATGTAAGTGATTATAAAATAGAGAATTTTGTTCTGCTAAGTTAAAGCCACCTAAAAATGTCCTTTGTTACACTGAAAACTAATAAAATGGAAGATATAGAAGAAATACCATAAAGGGAGACATCAAGAAAGAGAAAAAGGAGGAAAAAAATCCGGTCAGATGGAGACAAAAATCAAAATTCCAAAGCACATGAAAAAATCTAATTTTAAAAACACAGAAGAAGAAGAACCTAAATATAATTTTTTTTTTTTGAGACAGAGAGAGAGCACTAGTGAGAAGGCAGAGAGAGAAGAGGGAGAGGGAGTGTGGAGCCTGAAGTGGGGCTCGATGTCACCCGATGCAGAGCTCAAATTCACCAACTGTGAGAGCGTGACCTGAGCCAAAGTCAGATGCTTAACTGACTGCACCCCTAAATATAAATATTTAAATTAAGTTTAGTGAAACTAACTGTATCACTGACCAAGGTTTTACAATGGCATCTTTAGGAGGCTGTATTTGGGATGAAAAGTTAGCTGCCATTCCCTCACACTCCTCCTGTCTTTCCTGGGATAGGAAAAAGCAAAAAATTAAAGATCTGATCAAATATCATTAATAAAGATTAAATTTAAACTAAATGTTTTCAGCAGGATACAGTTGTTCCCTTCATGTTGTTTATAGTCTGTAAATCTAGATGTTATGATATACTGAAGTACCTTAAAACTACAATGGCATCTGCATAAATATCAGAATATAAACTGGGGTGTTCCATAACTGAATTAGCTTCCTTTATGTAAAGGATGTACCACCTGCATCAAAAACTTGACCAATGCATTTTAATGTAACAGGAAGGACCTGAGAAGTTGTCCCATAATCGTGTATATCCTTTAAATTATTAATAAAGTTGAATACTATGTAAGATTTCTGATTCTGGTGAGTGTGAGGCACTTATTTCAGTGATTAATAAAAGAATATCTTCCTTCACAATTAGCAGGATACTATAAAACAAAAATAAATACTCATGAAAAAGGAGGTACATTTGTTAAGTAAAAAAATTAGCAAGCTTGGAACGAAAAAAATAGAGCCTTGGAAATTAAAACTCCTTGAGGAGATAAACTCTTCCTTGGCTACAGCTGAAGAGAGAATTTGTGAGTTGTAAGATGATGCTCAGGTGTTCACAAATACCATAAGGTGAAGAGAAAAAGGGGAACCTGGGTGGCTCAGTCACATTAAACATCTGACTCTTGATTTTGGCTCATTTCATGTTCTCAGGGTTCTGTTCCTAGGATCAAGTCCTGTGTTAGGCTCTGTACTCACAGCACAGTGCCTGCTTGGGATTCTCTTTCTTCCTTCCTCTCTGCCCCTCCCCTGTTCCTGTGGGTGCTGTCTTTTCTCAAAATAAATAAACTTTAAAAAAAAGACAAAGAGGGCTCTGTCGGTTAAGCTACCACCTCGGCTCAGGTCGTGAGCTCTCAGTTCATGAGTTCTAGCCCCATGCTGGGCTCCTTGCTGACAGCTCAGAGTCTGGAGCCTGCTTCCAATTCTGTGTCTTCCACTCTCTCTGTCCCACCCGCACTCATGCTCTGTCTCTGTCTCTGTCTCTCTCAAAAAATAAACATTAAAAAAAGAAAAAGAATGTATAATGAATACACAAATTTGGCATGAGGCATGTAGGATAGATTCAGAAGCTGTGATACACATCTAAAAGAAAGTGTAGAAGAAGGTAATTGAAAGAACAGATGTAATTTACAATTTACAGAACTGAAAAAAAAAGACTAAGATAGTGCCAACCATCATTAGCAATTCATGAAGGCAAGGGTTTAATGTCTTCGCCATGCTGGAAAAAAAAAGTGTCTGCCCAGAATTTTATTTCCAACTGATAAAAACTGTTTTAAGAGGATGAGGTAAGGGAATCATACTGTAATGTTTTAATGGCAATAGTAGGGTTTTCATTTCTAGAAGATCTTGGGAAGATATCTTGATCATATTCCAAATGGGAATCTTTTAGGGCTCATGAAAATTCTCAGGAGAAATTATTTTATTTTTTATTTTATTCAAGGAAAGTATCTTAAGGGCCAGACATATAATAATGATGATAACAATAGCAACAAGAACAATAACAATAATGAAATGATAAATTATGATTTCCGCTAATGTACTTGAAATATATTAATTCCTTTAAATTGAATTCCACCAAAATGCACATTCATAGGAATAGACATGATACAAAAGCAATTATTATTTGTTTTTTATCCATTTTCCATTTTTAAGAGATAAAGTATGTTTTGACATAGATACATTTATCTCATATTGGCTGACATATGCTCTAAGTAGTGAATTTTGTCAGTATATCTACAAATAAATGTTCTGACTTAAAAAAAATCTACAGCAATGGAAAATTACCACAATACCAAATAAATTAAGAATATGGTTGCTTAGGAGTTCTATTATATCACAGAGGAGTCTGAGAGATTAGGGGAGATTTCACAGATCATCTTTTCTAATTGGATCTGGAAATTGACTTTGGAGTTTGCAAAGATGACAAAACAGATCAAGGCTGCCTAGGTCAACAAGTTCTTGGCATAGTAATCTATATGCAAAAGAAGAAGATAAATGTGAAAGGGTAGGAGTTATTTATGAATGGCCAGGTTAATATAATTTAATTAATCTTAGATTGAGCCTCATATTTAAAATTACCACCTCTACAATTTTGGAGACATTGACATTTTAGTTCTTGAACTAAGTGATTAAATGAAATGAATTTGACAATACAAAGTGATGATTTTACTGATTGTTCATAGCCTTCAAGTTGTCTGTACTCATTTCTTTTTGCAAATTCTGTAATAGTTTTATAATAATTTATGTCTATAAAAATAAATGCACCATACAATTATTTAGTTATTAGGAACACATACATACACACAGATAGACATAATATAAATGTATTGAATATATATATATTGAATATATACTGAATACTGAAATGGTGCATATATATATATATAGAGAGAGAGAGAGAGAGAGAGAAAGAGAGAGACTGCCTAGTTGGCAAAGATTCTCAAATTCTAAGAAAAATATAGATATATTTCTGGCCAAAATAAGGTTACACTATTAAAAATAAATATACTAGTTTGCAAAAACTAGATCAGTTTTGAAACTCTCAAAGATGCAAAGCTTTTGCAAGGTTCATAATTGTGTGGGACAGTGACTACCTGAAATTGTATAAATTCTCAAATTAACTTATCTTGAGCTGTAAAAGACTCTTAGGGAGCCAAGTTTTCAAAATTTTTTTCATACAGTTAATACCAAGAAGACAAATTAGATAACACTTACTAACTTCTCTATGCATAGAAACAGATTAACACAGATGTAGATAATAATTTTGAGCCTGAATCTGTGGGTTGAATACAATCCATTCTTAAATGTTGGTCTCTGTGATGTAAATTTCACCATGATGTACAAATAAGCAGCGAATTTAATTCACAGTCATATTCAACCCCTAACAAATTCTCAGAGAGAATCCTTTATACATATATTGGAATAGAATATGGGGATATCATTGGTAAATCATCACAGGATAGATGTTCATATTATGGGAAAATATTCAGGATTTTATGTTTTATAAAATAGTTGGGAGCATAGGGTATTTTACATTGCAAAATACTCAGTAAGAGGAAAATGATTTTTTCTGCTTGTGTATCTTGGCTGTTGTAAATAATTGGTTAAGTAAGTGACGGGGATTAAGGAAGGCATTGTCCTGATGAGCACTGGGTGATGTATGGAATTGTTGAATCACTATATTGTACACCTGAAACTAATATAGCACTATATGTAATAACTAGAATTAAAATAAAAACTTAAAAAAAACATAGTATTAATTTTTAAAAAAGGAGAAAATGATTTTGAACTCCACGCACAAATGGCAGATTAACACCATTATGTCTTAATCAAAATAAGTCTACACATAAACAGTGGAAGAGAGAACCAGACTCCATTGTCCAAAAGCTCAGAGTGAAAAGAGAAAACTGATTATAACCTTCTGAGACTAAGCTAAGTGATTTTAAAAAGAATGTGATAATTATTTTTAGAATAATAATTCATGAATATAAATTCATATTGACATTTATATGAACAAATGACCACTTAGCAAGATCCTGGCTTTCAAATTCAAATGGAAATAATTTTAAGGGCAGATTTTATGGAAGATAACATTATATACTGCCTAACATAAATAAACTCCTTACATGTTTTATTTTTGTTTCATTGACAAAAGGAGTCATTGCTGCTTCAATTAGGTGCCCAAGAACATTTTAAATATTTTGAAATATAAAAGCTGTGACATTTAGATTACAACTTAGGTTATAAATGCTTTTTATGTAGTGTATTATTTCTCTTCATTGAAAAGTACAATTATCAAAGTTCTCTTGTTATGTGAGAGAAAAAACAAAACAAAAACAGATAAATTTTTGTTTCCAGTTGACTTGTGTTTAGAATTCTTTCCTACAGTTCTTAATATTACTCATGCTCTCCTTCTCTCTAGACAGATAGATGTTTATATATATAAACATATAAATATATAAATACACTTTATAAATATATATAAACACTTTATAAATCAGACCTCAATAAAAAGGTAGAATTAAGTAGTGTTTCTTTTTTATTTTTTATTTTTATGTATTTTAAATTTTTTTGTTTATTTTTGAGAGAGAGACAGAGTGTGAGTGGGCAAGGGGTAGAGAAAGAGGAAAACACAGAACCTGAAGCAGGCTCCAGGTTCTGAGCTGTCAGCACAGAGCCTGATGGGTGACTGGAATCCACGAAGAGCAAGATCATGACCTGAGCTGAAGTCAAACACTTAACTGATTGAGCCACCCAGGTGCCCTATAATGTTTCTTTTTTAAATGTTTATATATGTTGGGGCGCCTGGGTGGCGCAGTCCGTTAAGCGTCCGACTTCAGCCAGGTCACGATCTCGCGGTCCGTGAGTTGGAGCCCCGCATCAGGCTCTGGGCTGATGGCTCAGGGCCTGGAGCCTGTTTCCGATTCTGTGTCTCCCTCTCTCTCTGCCCCTCCACCGTTCATGCTCTGTCTCTCTCTGTCCCAAAAATAAATAAAAAACGTTGAAAAAAAAATTAAAAAAAAAATAAATGTTTATATATGTTAACATATATGTGTTTAAAGTTTTCTAAATTTGAATAGTGTGTTTTGAAAGCAGAAGTTATAAATAGGAGGAAATAAGAAAAACCTTCTAAAAAGTTTAATAATCACAGCAAGTGCTCTGGAGGGAAGTGAGCACAATTCAATGATGGAGAATTAGGACAGGGCTTCCTATTAGCTAAGATGTTTAGGGAAGCTGTCTTTGTGGGAATAAAATTCAAGCTGAATCCAGAAATGTAAGAAGCAATCAGTCATGCAGGAACAACAGGTAAAGACAGAAATTTAGATATAAAGAAAAAAAGCAGTATCCCCTAGACAGAAAATAGCCCCTCGAGAGTAAGGTAATGAAGGAAGGTAAGCTGCTGGAGAGTAGTAAATGACAGACCGACATGAGAAGAGTTTTAGAAAGGCAATCTGAAGGTCAAAATCAAATTAAAGATGTGCCTTGTTTGGTATGCTCATTGCTTCCACTTATTTCAATTTGAATTTCTTGAGCATGACTGTTTTTGTATGTTTCAACATTGCTCATTTTATTTATTTGCCTTATAAACCTTGTCCTTGAGATCATAAAGAGCTGTGTAAATTGTGATAAAAATAAAGGAGGGGAGGGAAGAAGGAAGGAAGAAAGGAAAATGAAAGAATTTTATTCAGTGGGCAATGGGAAACATCAAAAGAGCTTGGTTTATTTAGATGAAAGACAGCATACAATATATATTGAATAGATTACAGTGGCACCTACAAGGAGAAAAAATTGAGGAAGCCAGTGAGGGAAGCAGAAATGGTTACAACAGATTCCCAGTGCTCATTGGTGTCCACATTTTTCTTATTGAATATATACACATACATGTATATTTTAATTTTAAACCCAGTTAGTTAATATACAGTGTTATTTTAGTTTTAGGTGTACAGTATGGTAATTCAACATTTCTATATATCACCCTGTGCTCATCACATGTGCTCTCTGTAAGCCTCATCACTGATTTCACCCATCCACCCACTCAATTCCCCTTTTCAATCACCAGTTTGTTCTTTATAATTAAGAGTCTATTTCTTGATTACCCTTTCTCCCTCTTATTTGTTCCCTTTGTTTGTTTTGTTTCTCAAATTCCACATATGAATGAATTCATATGGTGCCTTTCTCTGACTACTTACTTCACTAAGCATTATACTCTCTAGCTCCATCCATGTCATTGCAAATGGTAAAATTTCATTCTTTTTTAGGCTGAATAATACAAATATATCACATCTTCTTTATCCATTCATCGATCGATAGACTCTTGAGCTGCTTCCATATCTTGGCCGTTGTTAATAATGCTGCTATAAACATAGGAGTGCATGTATCCCTTTGAATTAGTGTTCTTGTATTCTTTGAGTAAACAGTAGTGCAATTGCTAGATCATAAGGTAGTTCTGTTTTTAAGTTTCTGAGGAACCTCTGTACTGTTTTCCATAGTGATTACACCAGTTTCCATTCCTACCAACAGTGCACAGGTGTTTCTTTTTCTCCACATCTTCACCAACACCTGCTGTTTCTTGTGTTGTTGATTTTAACCATTCTGACAGGTGTGTGGTAACCTCTCATTGTGGTTTTGATCTGCATTTCCCTGATAAGTAATGATGAGCATCTTTTCATGTGTCTGTTGTCCATCTGGATGTCTTCTTTGGAAAAATATCTATTCATGTCTTTTGCCTATTTTTAATTAGAATATTTGTTTTTTGGTGTTGAGTTTTATATGTTCCTTATATATTTTGGATACTAACCCTTATCAAATGATATCAGAAGATATCATTTGAAATATCTTCTCCCATTTTGTAGGTTGCCTTTTAGTTTTGTTGATTGAAGCTTTTTTATTTTGATGTAGTCCCAGTAGTTTATTTTTCCTTTTGTTTTCCTTGTTTTAGGATACATATCTAGAAAGAATTTGCTATGGCCAGTGTCAAAAAAGTTACTGTCTGTGTTCTCTTCTAGGATTCTTATGGTTTCAGGTCTCACATTGAAGATGACACAAGTAAATGGAAAGATATTCCATGCTGATGGATTGGAGGAACAAACATTGTTAAAATGTCTATACTACCCAAAGCAATCTGCACATATAATGCAATTCCTATCAAAATACCAACAACATTTTTCACAGAATTAGAACAGTCCTAACATTTGTATGGAATCACAGAAGACCCTGAATAGCCAAAGCAGTCTTAAAAAAAAGTAAACAAAACAAAAACAGCAACAACACACACAAAAAAAACCCAAAACAAACAGAGAAACAAATGAAGAGCAAATCTGGAGGTATCACAATTCTGGACTTCAAGTTATATTACAAAGCTGTATAGTAATCAAAAAAATGTGGTACTGGCACAAAAATAGACACCTAGATCGTTGGAACAGAATAGAAAATCCAGAAATAAACCCACAATTATATGGTCAGTTAATCAAAGAATCTCCAATGCCAAAATGTCTCTTCAACAAATGATATTAGGGGAAACTGGAGCACAACATGCAAAAGAATGAAACTGGACCACTCTCTTACACTATATACAAAAATCGATTTTAAATGGACTAAAGACCTAAATGTGAGACCTGAAACCATCTTGAATATATTTTTGACAACTCCAATCAAAAAACATATCACAGACAAGAGAACAATGAACAAGGTAGCTTCCCTACTCCAGAAAGCAAAATTTAAGTCTTTAAATGAACTTTTCTCATTGCCAGAGCAGAGTGGTTCATTCAGTTTAATTATTGGTCCAGACCAGAAGCGGCTGAGAGTCTCTCCATATTTCTTTTCCCAGCAGTGGTTATTGCCATTACCATTTCCTTCTTCCATCACTATCTATAGAATATAATAAGCATTGAGATGGATGACGTACCTGTCTTTTTGTTCATGAGTCACTGGACCACAAGGAGCCACAGTCCAAAGAGTCCCACTATGAATGCCAACTGAGGAGAAATTACTCACCATGTCGTAGCACTGGCCAGACTGAATTGGCACTGAACCAGAAGTCATAGATCCAGAAGTACAGTGTAGTACCATGTGGGTAAACTCTAGTATATGAAAGGTAGAAAGAAGAAAGGAGCCAACAGACAGCTTGATTGGCCTCTCCCCTTCACCCACCCACAATGGACTGTTTGGGGCTCATTGATTCCAAAAGTCCTCCTTGCATGACTAAATGATTATCTGCATTGTTGTGATGCTGTGACATATGCTCCTTTTGCTGTCTTTCTCCCTTCTTCCCTTAAAGTTTGCTTTTCTGAGATGTTGCCTCCCACCCCGCAACACGTATACACACTGAGAGCTAGCAAATGTTTACCCAGTCTGCCTTTTGTAGGGAAAGTGAGCTAAAGCAGTCCTGGATAATGCAGGATTTAGCATCAATCATTTATCTCAGTAAAATGCAACAATTATTTTTGAGTATTTAAAGTTAAATTCCCTAAGTTTGTTTAAAATTTTATTTTTCTTTTGTGGAAATATGTAACCATGCCTTTTAAATCAATTTTATGTCTATATGTGGACAAAAATATGATTTTATAGACATGTATACTTCTACCAGCTATAATCTCTTGAATACAAGTCAACTTTATTCAAAATTATCTTTGATTTATGAAAGTCAATGATATAATAATAAAGAGACCTCACAAAGGCATAGGCTATCACTTTTTAGTTATCATTTATAATTCAGTTTAAGCAGTGAAATTTTAAGCTGCCCTTTGAGTCCTGTGAAATTGCATAATATAACTTGGCAAACCTGTTAGTTCATTGCCCAATTAACTGGATAACACATTTTGTGCCCAGAAATTTCCAGTCAAAACTCAATGTAACACATAGTTTGAGGTTTGATAATTGTACATTTAAATATGTGTGACTAACTCCCAATTTCTAAATTAGAGTGTATATATTTATAACATCAGTTGACTCTAGAATACGAATTTTTCTTCCTATAGTCTATTTCAGTAAGGAGCTAACAATTCAAACTTTTGATATGAAGTCAAATTCTGGGACTGGTGAAATACCAAAATATGTCCAAGGTATTAATCACTTGCCCGTTTTTAAGGCATACATGTCAAAGATAAAGTTTATTTTTAAGACTCTTATTTATATGAATATTGATATTTTGTCCATTACATTTAGAGCCTCTAAATAGGCTTGTCCCATCAATATTCATGTGCTGTTTAAGGCTGTATAAATATGCAAGCAAAATTATGATTTTTGAAATTCTAACAATCATTTATTTCTTGCTCATTTTCCTGGTTCCTCTCTTTTTTTATACTAGTATACTTGGTATTTGTCATTTAAAAAATTTTTTTAACATTTATTATTGAGAAACAGAGAGACAAAGCATGAGCATGGGAGGGGCAGAGAGAGGAGGAGACAGAATCTGAAGTAGGCTCCAGGCTCTGAGCTGTTAGCACAGAGCCCGACATGGGGCTTGAGCTCATAAACCACAAGATAATGACCTGAGCCAAAGTCAGATGCTTAGTCAACTGAGCCACCCAGGCACCCTAGTATTTGTCATTTTATTCTTGACTTTTAGCTTAGTATACATTACCAGAGAATAACATAGGAGCGCCTGGGTGACTCAGTCAGTTGAGCCTCCTACTCTTGATTTCAGCTCAGGTCATGATCCCAGGGTCATGAGACTGACCACTGTGTCAGAGTCTGCTCTGAGCGTGGAGCCTGCTTAAGATTCTCTATCTCTCTCTCTCTCTCTCTCTCTCTCTCTGCCTCTGCCCTTCTCCCCAACTCACTCTCTCTCTCTAAGATAAAGAAAAGAACAACTTTGGTGTGCTTTATAACTTAGCTTTTAATGCTAAGATGACCTTAAACATTCCCCTCAGCTTGACTAACCTATAACACAGGCATTTTCCTGATTCTAGGCCCCTGACTTTTCTCTTTTTAGGAGCACGTACTTTAGAAAACCTGTAGTTGCACATTTTTTTTTCTCTGCCCATTTGAGATGTAAATCTTTCCCAGCCTCATGCCAGTTTTACAACCCAGAAAAGTATTTTTCTTTTTTAAACAAATTTTTTCACAGTTACTTATTTTTGAGAGACAGAGACAGAGACAGAGCACAAGTCGGGGAGGGGCAGAGAAGACACATTATCTGAAGTAGGCTCCAGGCTCTGAGCTGTCAACACAGAGCCCGACGTGGGCCGAAGTCAGACACTTAACCGACTGAGCCACCCAGGCACCCCCAGAAAGGTCTTTCTTAAGGATGTGGGAGATACTCCTGAAATGTAATCATTGTAGTTGGTGGAGCTCCCATCTCCCAGTCTCTAAGAGGGAGTAGGAGCCTAACTCCAATAAGTGACAATTTGCAAATATACATGGCCTAATCTAGAACTTTTCCATTAGATGATCACAGCTTTTTTTTTAATGTTTATTTATTTTTGAGAGAGAGAGAGAGAGAAAGCACAAGCAGGGGAGGGGCAGAGAGAGGAAGACAGAGGATCTGAAGCAGGCTCTGTGCTGAAAGCAGCTAGCCCCATGTGGGGTTTGAACTCACAAACTATGAGATCATGACTTGAGCCAAAGCCAGATGCTCAACGGAATGAGCCACGCAGGTGCCCCTGATTCCAGAGTTTAATGATCTTCCTGTACAATGGAATATTATTCAGACATCAAAGAAGTGAATACTGTCACTTGTGACAACATGGAGAAAACTGGGGAACATGCTAAGTGAAATTACCCAAACACAGAAAGACAAATCCTGTATGAACTCACTCATGTGTAGAATCTAAAAAGTCTAATAGGAACAAAAAGTAGAGTAGTGCTTTTCAGGGCGTTAAGGGAAATAGGTAGTTACTGGTTAGAGGGTATAAACCTTCAGTTATAACTACTGGAGATCTCATGCACAGCATGGTGACTACAGTTGATAATACTGTATTGTACACTTAAAATTTGCTAAGAGAGTAGATCTTAATTGTTCTTGCCAAAAAAAAAAAAAAACCAATTATGTAAAGTGATGGGTATGTTAATTAGCTTGATTGTGGTAATCATTTCACAATGCATACATATAAAGATCATCACACTGTATGCATTAAATATCTACCAAACTTATTTGTCAATTATACCTCAATAACGCTGAAAAAATCCAACTTTCGTTTCAGTAGAGTTGAGTTCAATTTCTCTCCTCATTTGTAATAGTTTTAATAGTATTGAATAGAGTCTCCCTTGCCTATTTAATTCGCTTGCCTATGAACTTCCAGTGTAATTTTTCTTTAGCAGTACTTTTATTCAGCTCATGTCTGATATTCATTCTTGACAGGCATATGCTATGAAGCCACAGTTCTGAATTCAACGTTACTCTATTGAACCAGGTGGCATGGCCCACCAGTACAAAAAAGTAATTAGACAAGTATGCTGTTGACATGCTGGATTAACTACATGAGTCTCAGAAAAGAAATCTGTTAACAAAGAAAAAAAAAAAAACAACTTGTCAAATGACTCTTTAAACACACACACATACATACATGTACATATATATTTGTTGAAAAATAAATGTTAGCTTATAATTAATATTTGAAAGGATACTCTAAAGTTTCTGTTATGATTTGTTATTTTACACAATGTCTTAATACAGTTGTCTTCCAAAACCTTGATTATGTTAACTTTAAATCTCAGATTCTTAAGATTTCTGTAGACTATTAAAATAATTCCAAAAATCTCAATCTCAAATTTACCTCATATTTTCAACAGTAATTAATTCTCACCTTCATAAATAAAGACTTAAAATTCCTTATATATTTTTCATCTGGCTGTTGGAAGTCAAATTTTAAATACAGATAAATAATATTAATATAAAATGATCTCACCAGTACCTACAATCTAAAGCTAATTTGATCATGTAAGTCACTTAATATTTTCTAATTCTGATATATGAACAAACACATTATTTACTTTTGATATAGAGTTAATTTTTTTTTAATTTTTTTTTCAACGTTTATTTATTTTTGGGACAGAGAGAGACAGAGCATGAACGGGGGAGGGGCAGAGAGAGAGGGAGACACAGAATCGGAAACAGGCTCCACGCTCTGAGCCATCAGCCCAGAGCCTGTTGCGGGGCTCGAACTCATGGACCGCGAGATCGTGACCTGGCTGAAGTCGGACGCTTAACCGACTGCGCCACCCAGGCGCCCCGATATAGAGTTAATTTTAATGTGATAAAGGAGGCACATAACTATAGACAGAAACATGACTCACCCTCTCAGTGCTCCCATTTGTCAATAATAATCAAACACCAAATATCCGCCAAGAAAATGGGCATAAAATCACTGTGAAACATCTGGTGCCAGAAATCAAAGTGTTAATGGGCATGGGGTTTATTCCTTCTCCTCACTCACTCTGCACACAGGGAAAAATCATATACGTGAATAAAAAATTATGTGAATTCAAAAATAGTATCAATCACACAAAACTCTCATCACTATATATTTTAAGCTTCATGTGTAACCAAGCTAAGAAAAATGTAATAATGCCACAAAAAAGAATTTAATTGCTATATGAATGTAGGGAATAAAATTTATATTAAAGTCTTTTTTCCCCTTATCCATATTTTAGGCTAAAGAAGACATTGAGTTTAAATCATTTGTTAAATATAAATATTAAATCTCCACTTGGAGCACTTCTAGGAAATTGTACTGTGATAGCAAGAAATAGAAGAAAAACAGGAAAAAAAAGGCTATAATCTCAAATCATCTTACTACAAAAAGGTGTTTTTTGTGTGTATAGAAAAAGAAAATCTCTCTTTTAACTGATTAAAGATTTGACCAATAGTCAACCCAAATTTTCTTTCGGAGCCACAACCGTTCCCGAATTTCAGAGCGATATCAGATTGCATACTTCATGAGTTCAGAGAACATTCTATTATTTTTTACCTATAGTTTCTAGTTTAGTGTTTTTTGTTGTTTTGTTTTGTGTAAGTAAATTAGCTCTTACTTAGCTACGTAGATGTATTTAATTCGAATCAGTGAAAGCAAGTAGACAGTATTGCACATGTTTATGGGTATGAAGGGAAATGATGATATCATAGCAAGTTGGTGCCCTTTTCTCCTCCGATATTCGCAAGGACTTGGAAGGAGTCAGTTACATAAAACGTAATTTGGTATTTTTAATCACAACTGAAAAATAATGCAAACTGAAATGTTATGTGTAACTAAATACTAATTTTAATATTTACTACTTCACACATGTATAAAAATTCTAAAAATACAAAGGCTATTTAGAGAGCAATTACTTGGGACACTGCTAACCTACTAAAATGGAACTGTTCCCCAGTTAGCACCTCTGGTTCAAGCCTTTTTATATCCTCCTTTTTATTCTTCTTTCACATTTGAAAAAGGGAAGATGCAGCAACTTGTACACTGTTACATATCAAATATTATGTGTACACGTACAGAATTTCCTCAGGTGCCCAGTGGACCTAACACTTTCAGAGTAAGATCATATCCTCTTGATTTTGTTTTTTAAGTATTTATTTATTTTGAGAGAGAGAGCACAGGGGAGGGTCGAGAGAGAGAGACAGAGAGAGAGGGAGAGAGAGAATCACAAGCAGGCTCCATACTGTCAGCACAGAGCCCACCACAGGGCTCAAACTCACAAATTGTGAAATCATGCCCTGAGCCAAAATCAAAAGAGTCAGATGCTTAACTGACTGAGTTACCCACGTGCCCCTCCTTTTGACTTTATATTTGATAAGTCTCAGAAATGTTTTCAAGCAATCTTCTTTCCATTAGGTTGGTGTAAATCCTCAGTTATTTCTCCACTCATTTATAAAGGAATGAAAACCAGGATGTTAAGAGATGTTTCTATCACATCATTTATTAAAGAACAACCAATCAATTCCCTACAACTTCAAAATTAAAGAGTATAACATAAATAGACAGCCATGCTGCAATAAAAAATGCAACGGATTTGAGGTTCCGGATGGAGATTCTGGCTTTGCCATTTATGGTCTCTATAAACTTGGATAACCATTTAGTCTCTCAGTGCCTCTCCATCTACTGATCCTTTCATTTAACTGAGACAACAATTACATTGCCTTTTTTTTTCTTTTGTAAATTAAACATAATCACATGAAGCACTTCAGTTGCTTTGAACTAATTTAAAATAAATATACTAAAGAAATCGTATAAGTTTTAGTGAAATGAAATAAGCTGTTGAATGGCATTAACATGATATAGGGAATCAAAGTAAAACTTTGTTGATAAAATAAAGAATTTATTACAAGTGCTTAATATAAGATCACACCATAAATATGAATATTCAACGAAAAGGTAGACAAAAAATAGCTTTTTTTTCATGTAGCAGATATTTATTTATTTGTAGAAACATTTCATGCCTTATGATAGATGCAGATATAACACAAAACCAAAATCTTTGCCTTCACAATGTTCATGGATAAAATTGGAGAGAGGCAATTAAAACAGTAATGATAATTATTATTTATAAAATCATTGATGGAATTATAGGAAAAATGCTAAGGAACAAATTCAGTAAACCATTAATATATATTAATAGAATCCATTATTATAGAAGATTCTTTCACAGTCACATAGATTTCTATTTAAAAATGCTTATATTGAAAATATTTTACATTCCCTACAGGAAATCCATACTTTGTTGAGGTTTCGTAGTTTTTACCTAAGGTCTTTTTTCCTCTTCATACTAACTAAAATCCATACTTTGTTCAGGTTTCTTTAGTTTTTACTAAAGTCTTTTTTCTGCTCCAGGATTTCACTCAGGATACATTATATTTACTTGTCATGTCTCCTTAGGCTGTTCTTGGCTTTTACAGTCCCATGCCTACCCCCACCCTTTAAAAAGTTTTAATAGATTGCATATTTTAGAGCAGTTTTAGATTTACAGCAAAAAGGGGCAGAGAGTACAGAATTCCCATTAACACCCTAAGCTCACAAACACAACAGCACTCCCCCACCTACTTACTGCTAGCATCCCTGATGATACGTATCCACCATTAATGTATTATGCAAATATTTTCACTGCCATAAAAATCCTCTAAGCTTCGCCTATTCAGCCTGCCTCCCCTCACTCCCAATCCCTAGCAACCACTGATCAGTTTACTATCTTCATAGTTTTGTCTTTCCCAGAATGTCACATAATTGGCATCAAACAGGATCTAGCCTTCTCGGATTGCCTTCTTTCACTTAGCAATATGCATTTAAGATACCTCCATTTCATTTCATGGATTGATAGCTCATTTCTTATTAGGGCTGAATAATATTCCACGTGGGTACACTGCAGTTTATTTACCCATCCACTTACTGAAGGACATCTTCGTTGCTTTCAAGGCTTGGCAATTATGAATAAAACTGCTATAAACATCTGTGTGCTTGTTTTGCTGTGGATATATATATTTTAACTCCTTTGGGTAAATACCGATGAGCACAATTACTGGATTATATGGAAGAAGTATATTTAGTTTTGTATGAAACTGCCAAACCGTCTTCCAAAGTGGCTGCACCATTCTGCATTCCTACTCCCAAGAAATGAGAGTTCTTGCTACTCCACAGCTACTACAGCATTTGGTGCTGTCAGTGTTCTGGATTTGGGCCATCATGATAGATGGTTAGTGGCATCTCTGTTTTAATTTGCAATCCCCTTATGACAAACGATGTTCACCATCTTTTCACATACTTATTTGCTATCTGTATATATTCCCTGATGAGGTGTTTGTTCAGGTTCTTTTCCCCATTTTTTAGAAAATTAAGCTGTTCATTTGCTTATTGCTGAGTTTTTAGAGTTCTCTGTGTAGTTTGGATAATAGTCTTTTGCTAGGTATGTCTTTGGTGAATATTTTCTCCCAGTTGCTGCTTTGTCTGATTTTCTTGGTCCTGCTCTTTTAGGACATTACTATATTATTTGTCCTAATGTTTTTATCAGAATTTTTGCACATATATTTATCAGCAACACTGAATTCATTCTTTGTGTTATTCTTTTATACATTGTTACCTACATTCTACTAAAATGAGGTGAGATTTTTGCCTCAGTTTTCTACTTCCTTAAAATATTTATCTATGATTGGGATCGTTGCCCCATAAATGTTTGATAGAATCCATATATAGATCAGCCAAGTGGGATGTATTCTTCACAGAATTAGAACTGGAAATTCAATTTATTTCATTATTTTATTATTTTCATATTTTCTACTTACTCATGAGAGTAGTTGGGAATTTGTATGGTTTTAGTAATTTGTGCACTTCACATTTATTTTTAAATTAATTGCATAGTTTTTAAATAAGTTTTAATCCTTGTCTTTCCCTCTCACCTTTGATTAGGTCTCTGTCTACTTAACAGTGCTTGTTTTCTCTTAGTTGTTATTTTACCAGTTCTGCTAAATATTTGCTTATTATTTTAGTCTTTTCAATACACCAATTATTGGTATTTATCCTTTTCATTGTTTCCTTTTTTATATTTTTATAATTGCTATTCTTATTTGCATTAATTTCTTCTTTATGCTTTAAGATTTAATTGGCTCATTTTTCTAACTTCTTAAGTTGAGGTAATGTAACTTCCTGATTTCTTCCTTATTTTTCTATAACAGTTAAGACTACAAAATTTCCTCTAAATGTTTTAGCTGTATCCTACAGACTATTACTTGTAATAATATTGTTACCAACAGTTCTAATTATTTTCTACTTCCCATTTTCATTTGTTCTTTGACCTATCAGTCATTTTGAAATATTTTTTGTTTTACAAACTGTGAAATTCTTTTCACTGTTTTCATTTTATAAATTAATTGTGCTATTTAATTAAGAGAATATTATCGCTATAATGCCAAGCATTATTTTGTATTTGTGCTTGAGCATTCCTTGTTTCTTTAAAATATTTATTATTAAATATAGTTGACATGCAATATTATATTAGTTTCAAGTGCACAACATAGTAATTGAATAATTGCATACCTTTTGCAGCACTCACCACAATAAGTGTAGTTACTATCTGTCAACATACAATGTTATTACAGTATTAGTGACTGTATTCCCTATGAGATACACTTCATCCCTGTGACTTACTTATTTTGTAACAGGAAGTTCACACCTCTTCATCTCCTTACCTATTATGCCCATTCCCCCAACCCCATCCCCTCTAGCAACCACCAGTTTCTTCTCTGTATTTATGAGTCTCTTTCTTTCTTTCTTTCTTTCTTTCTTTCTTTCTTTCTCTTTCTTCCTTCCTTCCTTCCTTCCTTCCTTCCTTCCTTCCTTCCTTTCTTTCCTTTCCTTTCCTTTCCTTTCCTTTTCTCTTTTAGATTCAAATGAAATCACCTGGTATTTGTCTTTTTCTGTTTGACTTATTTCACCTGGCATGATATTTTCCAGGTCCATCCATGTTGTCACAAATAGCAAGAGTTCTTTTTTTTTATTACTCAGTAATATTCTATTGTATATGTATACCACCATTTCTTTATCCATTCACCTAGTAATGGACACTTAGATTGCTTCCATATACTGGCTATTGTAAATAATGTTGCAATAAATATAAGGATGCATATATCTTTTCAAATTAGTGTTTTTGTTTTCTTTGGGTAAATACTGAAGACATAGTGCAATTACTGGTGGAATTACTAGATCATGTGGTATTTCTATTTTTCATATTTTTGAGGAAAGTCCATACTATTTTTCATAGTAGTGGCACCAATTTACATTCCCACCAACAGTGTATGATGGCTCCCCTGTCTCCATAGCCTTGCCAATACTTATTTCTTGTCTTTTGGATAATATCCACCCTGACTGGTGTGAGATATATCTTACTATGGTTTTGATATGTTTCCCTGATGATTAATGATGTTGAGCATTTTTATGTGTACGTTGGCCATTTGGATGTTTTCTTTGGAAAAATGTCCAGATCCTCTGCCCACTTTTTAATTTGTGTGTGTGTGTGTGTGTGTGTGGGTGTGGGTGTGGGTGTGAGTGTGTGTAGTTGTGTAAGCTCTTTATATGTTTTGGATATTAATCCCTTAATGATATCAGATCTATCTTTTAAAAATATCTTCTGTTATTTAATAGATTGCCTTTTTAGCTTATTGATGGTTTCCTTAAAGGAAAGGTTTTTATTTTTGAGTAGTCCCAATAGTTTAATTTTGCTTTTGTTTCTTTTTGCCCAAAGAAATATATTTAGAAAAATGTTTTTACGGCCAATATCAAAGAAATTACTGCCTATGTTTTATGGTTGTCAGTCTCACAATTAGGTCTTTAATCTATTTTGAAGTGTTTGTTTTGTTTTGTTTTTGTTGTGTGTGGGGGGGGTGGGGAAGAAGGTGATCCAGTTTCATTCTTTTGCATGTAGCTGTCCAGTTTTCCCACCATTTGTTAAAGAAGATGTCTTTAAAAATAGCTACAAACAGAAGGGGAGGGAGGCAAGCCATAAGAAACTCTTAAATACAGAGAAAAAACTGAGGGTGGATGGAGATGGGAAAATGGGTGATGGGCATTGAGGAGGGCACTTGTTGGGATGAGCACTGGGTGTTGTATGTAAGCAATGAACCACGGGAATCTACCTCAAAAACCAAGAGCACACTTTACATACTGTATGTTAACCAATTTAACAATAAATTATATTTTTAAAAAAAGGTTGTCTTTTCTCATTGTATATTCCTACCTCCTTTGTTATAGATTAATTGACACCATAAGTGTGGGTTTATTTCTGGGCTCTCTATTGTGTCCCATTGATCTGTGTGTCTGTTTTTATGCCAGTACCATACTGTTTTGATTACTACAGTTTTGTAATATATCTTGAAATCTGGGATTGTGATACTTCCAGTCTTCTCAATCTGGTCAAGATTACTTTGGCTATTTGACATCTTTTGTGGTTCCATACAAATTTTAGGATTATTTTTTTCTACTGTTAAAATTATTATTGATATTTTGATAGGGATTGCATCAAAGCATTCTTTGCATTCTCCAATTGTTGCTTATTTATATATATGCATTATATATATGTAACATATATAATGAGCTTAAATTATGTTATATATATAACAAAGTTATATATAGTATATAGGCTGATTTGCTACATTTGAAAAAACTTTTCTCCTTAAAAATTAGTTTTTCTGGGGTTTCCTAGGTGGCTTAGTCAATTTAGTGTCTGACTCGATTTCAGCTCAGATCATGATCTCATGGTTTGTGAGTTTGAGTCTGCATTGGGCTCTGCACTGACAGTGGGGAGTCTGCTTGGATTCTCTCTACCTCTCTCTCTGTCCCTCCCCCACTGTGCTCTCTCTGTCTCTCTCTCAAAATAATCATTAAAAAAAAGAATTTTTTCTGTATCATCCATAAATCACTTAAGAGAACCATCTGAATATTTACAAATGTAAGATGGATTTGTCAGTTTCTCTTTATAGTTCTATAAATTTTGTTTTCAGGTAATTAAATTTGTCATAAATTACATAATTTCAGGATTATTTTATCTCCATCATTAACAGTTTATTTTCCCTAAGGTTTATTTTGTAATATTAAAGTTTCTTTTTGGTTATTATATTTCCCACCAACTTTTATGGTAAGCTTTCTATGTCTCTTTGTATCTCTTATGAATAGTTTATAGCTATATTTCACATACTCCAAATTTATAATTTCAATCATTTAATAGGAAAGTACATTTGTCTGTGATTACTGATATATTTGGATTCATTTCTGTTGTTTGAATTTATACAACATTTTACCTCTGTGTGTGTGTGTGTGTGTGTGTGTGTGTGTGTGTGTTTCTTTTACTTTTTCTTGCAGTTTTTCTTTTTTTTTCATTATAAGGCTTGTTTTGCTTTATATTGTTTCATAAATTTATTCTCTGTCTCTGCCACATTGAATTTTCTTGCTTTAATATTTTTAGGATTTTCTCTTTGCTTTGTAGAAATGCTAATAGTCATGTTTATTTTAATAAAAAGTTGACCAGTATCTTTGGATATTGGCTTTTCGAATGTATTGACTCTGACTCTCTCCATCCACATGCATGCTACTGTAATCTGCTATTTTAGTTCTAATCCCACAAATTGAAGAATCTATGGAATGAAACAATGAGTAAATATCTACTTAATTATCAATCTTCCCTCAAAACTGAATTTCTTAAGTGAATATACTTTCTTTTGTTTATTTCTGTATCACAGCAAGTAACACAGTGCTTCTAGTTATCATAAATAATTGATAAATATTTTGAAGAAATGCATAGCATATATGGCTGATAATATAATTATGATTTAATTGTTTTAATTCCCTTCCATTCATACATTAGTACATAGAGTTGACCTAGAATTATTTCTTATGTATATAAATATATAATATTTATAGGCATAATGTAATGTTTCATAGCATTAAAATAGAGATGTACCAGCTAAATTTTTAATGTCCTAGAACCTTAGGCCCAAAAGGTGTCATGGTCAGAATTATTCTAGCCAATATAGGGTACATAAGCAAATATCTTCTCTTGCCTCTTTTCTTACATTTAATCAGGCCAAACATCTTTTTTTTTTTTTTTTTCAACGTTTATTTATTTTTGGGACAGAGAGAGACAGAGCATGAACGGGGGAGGGGCCGAGAGAGGGAGACACAGAATCGGAAACAGGCTCCAGGCTCTGAGCCATCAGCCCAGAGCCTGACGCGGGGCTCAAACTCACGGACCGCGAGATCGTGACCTGGCTGAAGTCGGACGCTTAACCGACTGTGCCACCCAGGCGCCCCTAAACATCTTTTTTTTTTAATGCATTTACCTCTTAACATTAATGAAATGGTCTCTAATAAATGTTTAATCTTTATTTACAAGTTTTTTCTAAGTAGGCTCCACACCCAGGATGAGGCTTAGACTCAAGACCTTGAGATCAAGACCTGAGGTGAGATCCAGTCAGATGCTTAGCCAACTGAGCCAACCGGTCACCCCAGTTAGGCACACTTTTTAGGCAGGCATTATCATTGTTGAGGGAGCAACATTTTTATTATCTTCACATTACCAATATAGTACGTACTTTACATACGTATCTTCACATTACCAATATAGTACGTACTTTACGTATTTACAACTTTCTAAGTTCTATCACTTAAACCATCATAATACATAAAATAAGCTATTTATTGTAGGAAAATATTGTTTTATAAGGAAGAAAAGTTTGGAACTTGTCATAATCAATAAACGATTATAATATAGTGAACCTATAACAAGAAATAGAAACTAGTGGTCAAAGAAAATGAGGTAGACTTCTTAAAGCATATGGAGTAGGAAGAAAATGGATCAGGTTGAAGAGTACCTTCTGAAGTTTTGATTTGATGGAAACAGAAGTTAATTAAGAGGATGGAACTTTAGTGAGAAAAGATAAGTAAGTCAAGAAGAAAATGAACACAGTAAAAATTTTAATTTTATAAATCTGTTTATAACTTCAATTTTTTCAGACACTGGTATGAAATGGAAGATACATCTGTTCAATGAAAGATAAAATAAATTACCTGAAGTTATAGCTTCAAGCAATAATATTTACTTCAGTCTATGGGCAATATTTTCTCACAAGTATATTACCCTCTCATAGTAGCCCAACTACCTACCTACATACATACCCCCCCCACACACACACACACTTGCAGACTCTTATTTTTCTCCTTTTATTCTGTTCCCTGAAATGATCTCTCTAAAGGAGGAAATCAAGAAGTGACAATTAGAAATATTAATTTAAAGTTATGAATCCTAATTTAGACACTGATTTTATTAACTATTAACCATCTTTTCTCTACCTTTCCTTCATTTAGTAATATCTTTCAAACTTCAGTTGTCTTTCTCAATTGAGAATGGTCTGATATGGGCATAATGGGTGTTTCCAAATAATAAAATGATGTTCTCACTAAGCTATATTGTCTGGCTCAGTGCTACTTTGTCCTATAGGAAGGGGCTCTCTTTTATCTAATTTGCACAAAGAAGCCAATTTGGGCTAGCAGCAGCCTTGTTTGGTGATGAATAAGTTTGTACAAAATATTTATGTAAAAAAAATATCAATGTGAGTTTAGAGTGCTATTTTACAGCCCTCATACATCTTTGTCATTTAGTAGTTAATTTTATCTGTGACATTCAAATGTGACTAGGAACTATACATTGTTCTAGGCACAGTGGTTACAGTAATGAATAAATAGTTAAAAAAATTTCAGCCTTTCTGGTATTTATATAGCATTTGAAGGAAAATTAAAACACATTTTTGTAGTGTGCAAAGGTGCCAAACATCTAAGTGTTTTGCATATATTAAATAATTTAATCTCATTATAATCCTAAGAGGCTGGCACGTTATTGTCCCCATTTTTCAGACAAGAAGCTAAGGCATAGAGAGATAAAGTAACTTGGCGAGAGACTTACAGATAGTAAGTGCCAGTGCCAGGACTTGAATCTCAACATTCTGGGCTTAAAAGTTTATATTCTAAACCTGTGTTCCACACTGCCTTTGTGTATTATGTTATCTCTGAGATGTCTGTTACTTCCAAACATGATATACATATTAGAAATGAAGTATTCAAAAATCACATGGTCATATATTAAAGCAGAAAAAGAATTTTACAAAATCCAACAGAAATTCATGTTAAAATTTTTCAGTAAATCAGGAATAAAAGGGAAATTCTTCAACTGATAAAGAGTATCTACACAGCATCTACAGACACCATACTTAATAGTGACAGAAGTTTAAAGTCTTCCCAGTAAGATCAAGAACAAGAAAAGTATGTCCCTTCTTACCACTGCTTTTCAACATTTCAGCATCATAGTGGAAGTCCTAGTTAATTAAAAAAAAAAACACAAGAGTAAATAAAAGTTATGTAAGTCAGATTGGGAGAAAATATTTGCAAGAGTTATATCTGATGAATGATTCATCCAAAATACACAAAAGAAAGAAAAATAAAACCTTAAAATCATCAATAAGGAAACAAAACACCTGATTAAAAAATGAGCCAAAGACTTTAACAGATACCTCACCAAAGAAGATATACAGATGACACATATGCATATAAAAACATTTGTCATTAGAGAAATGCAAATGAAGACAATGAGATATCTGTACCTACTCACGAGAATGGCCAAAATTGAGAACACCAAATGCTGGTGAAGCTATGGAGCAAGAAGAACTCTCATTCACTGCTGCTGGAAATACAAAATGGTACAGCCACTTTGGACGACAGTTTGACAGTTTCTTAACCAAACTAAACATACCCTTAGCATATGATCCAGTAATTGTACTTGTTAGTATTTACCCGAAAGAGTTGGAAACATATCCATACATAAACCTGAACATGGATGTTTATGAGAGCTTTATTCATTGCCAAAACATGGCAGCAACCAAGATGTCCCTCAGTAGGTGAAGGGATAAGTAAACTGTGGTACATCTAGACAGTGGTTATTATTTGGTGTTAGAAAGAAAGGAACTATCAAGCCATGAGAAGACATGGAGGAAACCTAAATGTGTATTACTAAGTGAAAGAAGCCAATTGAAAAGGCTACAAACCATATGATTACAACAATATGACATTCTGAAAGAAAAAAAACCCATAAACAAAAAACAGGTCTTTTCAATGATTGCCAGGAGTTGGGGTGGGGGAGAGATAGCTAGATAGAGCTCCGAGTACTTTCATGTCAGTGAAAAAACTCTGTATAGTATAGTAATTACAGATACATGTCATTATACATATGCCAAAACCCATAGAATGTGCAACCCAATGGTGAACTCTAATGTGAACTATGGAATTGGATGATAATGATGTGTCAGTGTAGGTTCCTTAGTTGTAACAAATGTACCTCTGGTGGGGGGTGTTGATAATGGAAGACTCTGCATGTATGGCAGCAGGAGTGGGAAATGTCTGTGCCTTCTGCTCAATTATGGTGTGAGCATAAAACTGCTCTAAAATATAAAGTCTGTTAAATTTTGTTAAAAAGGGCGAAGCATTCTTATTTGTTGTATCATGAGGAAAATAATTGGGTACTTTCTTGTTATTTTGTTGCTGCTATTATTTTTTTTTTCAACGTTTATTTATTTATTTTGGGACAGAGAGAGACAGAGCATGAACGGGAGAGGGGCAGAGAGAGAGGGAGACACAGAATCGGAAACAGGCTCCAGGCTCTGAGCCATCAGCCCAGAGCCTGATGTGGGGCTCGAACTCACGGACCGCAAGATCGTGACCTGGCTGAAGTCGGATGCTTAACCGACTGCACCACCCAGGCGCCCCTTGTTGCTGCTATTATTATTGCTGATGTTGTTGTTATTCTGCAAATTCTCCTTTTATTTTGTATCTGAAAATAAATAAATAAATAAATAAATAAATAAATAAAACCCAGAAACAGGGATTTCTCATTGAATAGCTACATTGAAATTTTAGAATGTTAATGAGTAAAGAATTATATTTATTTAATTGTAAAAAAATACAATTTTATTCTTGTATTTCTAAGAATTTGGAATAAAGTGATAAAAAGAGACTGTTACCAATTACAGACAAAAATAATTACAACAAGGTAATTAGCAGGGAATAAGAACATAAGTTACTTTTTATTTAGAATACAAGATGATTCTGCAAAAGTTCTCTTTTTCATGTTGTGCTAAAAGTGTCAAACTTATTTTGAAAGGCCTAATTTTATTAAAATGTTTTTGCTAACTTGTCTTATTATGGGCATTATTGTAAAAACTGAGAGTGAAAACAGTGTACTAATTAGTGTCCATTATGCATTCTGTTGCTCATTTGCCATACAGAAATTATTTTTTAAACTTAGATTTTCATTTCTCTTATATTCATTGCAATAAGCAATCATCTTGAAAAATAGTTGTCATCAGGAGACATTGTTGAGTATAGAGTTTGTGTTAATGTGCCTACTGGTTTAAGAATGAAACAATAGTTTCTACTTCAGGGACACTGAACCTAAAAACCAGAAAGGTGTTTCTTATTTTGTTTGTTTGCTTCTTTTTAACTGTGAAAAAAATACAGATAATGTTAAATGGAACATAGCATTCTGTGATAAATAGGACAATAGGAAATATTCATTCTCAATGGGAGATGCTGAGAGAACTTTGTAGAGGTGGGAGTTGAAAATAGATTCAATGATTGGAGAAGAGAAATAATCTAACATTTATGGTCCACTGACTATAGGCTAGCCACGTGGTCTTCCTAATCATATTGGATACTCATACCAATACTTTCAGATTAATTGCTATTATTTTTGTAAAGGCATTTAAACTGAGACTCAGTGGAATGGATTGACTTGCCAAGGGAACCCAGTTCATAAAGGAGAGCCAGAGTTCAAGTGTAGGCTGGTTGTAGCCAACACTCATATTTTTCTCCATACTTATATATAGTAGTTTATAGTTACTTGGGAAATGAGGAAGACAAAAAGGTCCAAGTAGAAGTGGGATAGTTAGCAAGCCAATCTATTCATTAATTGCCCAGGAAATCACTAAAAAAAGGCATAGAATCCCAGTATTTGATGGAATTGCCTGGCTCTTGGTCAATACCTCATGGCCTCTTAGTCTCACCTCTAATGTTAGCAGCTGAACCAGAGAGGAATTCAGAAAAGCATTGGCTATTTATATGAAGGTATAACCAGAGAGCTTGGAATCCTGTCCAAGATTCAGAAGTTGAGGTGAGAAAGGCCAGAAACCTGAGGGAACTCTAGGCAGGAGCACTGTGGGATTGTTTAATTTTTTTTTTTTTTAATATTTATTTATTTTGAGAGAGAGAAGACAGAGCGTGAGTGGGGGAGGAGGAAAGACAGAGGGAGACACAGAATCTGAAGCAGGCTCCAGGCTCTGAGCTGTCAGCACAGAGCCTGACTCGGGTCTTGAACTCACTAACTGTGAGATCATGGCCTGAGCCGAAGTCGGACACGTAACAGACTGAGCCACCCAGGTGCCCCTGATTGCTTAGAAATTCTTACCATTAAGTGCAGCATTTAGTCAGGGCTAAATGCTGATTAGGACTGATGGATAAATTCTTCACCCTTTCTTTATTCAGACATACTTTTCATCTGAATTCTCAGAAGGTTTTGAAGGATTAAGGAAACATAAAGTCCAAGAACAGATGAGTACCTCTATAATATACCGGACCCCCTTAGCACCATGTCCTAATATAATCTTAAATAAATTACCCAGACATAGTCTTTTTCTCAGGCCCTCCTTTTTATGATGAAATAGAATAAAATAGAATAAAAACGCAATCTAATCTTAGACAGTTATTCCACCCAGCTTAGCGTTGATATCCCATCTATACTATATGCTCTGTGATTGTCTAGAGAATGTGTCAAGGTTCATAGTGGATGAATTATTTTTCTCACACAATGCTTTTCATTTCATAATCACCATATTAAGTTGTTGTCTGTCTCCCTTTAGATTTCATCAACTAGTTGTACTTAACCTTTTTGTGGTCATGCACTACAATTCTAATATTTCTATTATGTAATAGAGATATCTTCATATTCTTCCTTTATCACATTTAATCATCCATCATTTCAGCCAATATAAATTGCAAACATTCTATTTGGCAAATAATATAAAAGATGCTAATGTTATCCTGTATGACAGATACAGAATTTCTCTTCAGTGAACTAACAATATAGGGGAAGAGTAATATAAACCGAGACATGACATTAAGTAATTTTAACGGAGAGTGGAAGTGCTGTGATAATATTCTGAAAGATGTGAATAACTTCATAAAGTCGGGAAAAGCATGGTAAAAAGGAAGCAAGGGAAGATGGAAAGAAGGAAGGAAGGAAAAGAAAGAAATAAGGATGGGGAGGATAAAATGAACTGTGGCAATAAAAGTTCAAAAGCATTAGAGAGAAAAAAAAAACAGGACGAGAAAGGAGAAAAGGAGGAAGATGAAGAATGAAAAAATGCATGGACCATTTGCTTTTGTGTAATATCATCAGTAAGCATTTTGGGTGTCATTTAAACCTTAAATGTGATAATCCCATTAGTGAAGGTTGCAGTTAAAATGCCATTGATTTTGGAGAAGGACAGGGGGAATTCTATAAAACAAATATTCAGGGACAGAACCAAGAAGAATTTTCTATTTTCAAAAACTCTTGAGATAAAACCCATGTTACACATAGAATATAAAATAAGGACTCTCTCTGTTTATTCTTAATGGATTTTGCTAAAGTTTTATTTTTTTTTATAATTGCTACTTTTTAATAGCATATACATGCCTATGCCAAGAATATCTCTGAAAGGCTAACCATGTAAGGAGATATTGAAGAAATAGTTGCCTCTGTATAGGACAACTGGGAAACAACAGACAATGACAGGGAGAAAATAAAATTTCACAATGTAATTAAAAAAAAATTTTTTTACATTTTATTTATTTTCGATAAAGACAGAGCACAAGTGGGGTAGGGGCAGAGAGAGAGGGAGACACAGAATCTGAAGCAGGCTCCAGGATCTGAGCTGTCTGCACAGAGCCTGATACAGGGCTCAAACTCACAAACTGCGAGATCATGACCTGAGCCGAAGTCGGACCCTTAACTGACTGAGCCACCCAGGCGCCCCAATTTCACAATATAATTTTTAAAAACTCCTTGGCATTTACCCTTGAAAGTAGTAAATCGGTAAGTTTGTGGAACAGTATTTATTTTTCATTGTTTTAGATAGAGATAGGTAATGTTTTTTGTTTTTTGGGTTTTTTTAAGACTCGTATTTTTTTGGATGAGTTTGTTTACTTTCTTAGCCGCTGGGTCTTTGAAACTATTTTCCCGTTGCTATGTCAAGTGACTTGATATGTTAGTGACAACAAATAACTTGATCTACTCTCCATGTCAGAACAGCAAGGAACATCTTAGCATTCAAAGGTTAAGTTAAAGCAGAATGTGTGTTTGAGTGCCGTTGTTACTTCGCATGCTCTTTCTGCAAGCAGTTCTTCAAATAATTAAGAAAAATATAAAATTTTATAAACAACTTTAAAGAGAGATTCTACAGCCATCTGGGTTTCACAATCTTGATTGGAATTACTCCTAATTATTGCTAACATTATAAATTTTGAAACTCTTGGGTACTATTTTGCTCCTTCTCTATAGAAGCTAATTAATCTTCTCTTTACAAAAATAATCCATCAATTTGAGATATGTCTTTTTAAAAGTCTCTTTGGTTTTGTCAGGGTCCCTGGGAGATTACCCTGCCTAATAGCTTTTCACTCACTCAATTAAAACTTGACACTGACTATCCTGTAATCCAGACTCCACATTTTGTATAACCTTTTGACCTGCAGCAAAGCAGAGGAACTGAGAGCTCTCCGTAAGTCCCTCAGCCTCACTGAGGAGTGAGGCAGGTCTTTCCCAGAGCTGTTTTCCATGATAAGACACCTTCTCAAAAAGAATTGGACTAATGTATTGGTCTCAGAATAAACTTTTTTTTTTTCAGTCACCAGTATCTCAATCACTCCCCGCAAACAGGATCGGTAGACTGAATCTGTACAATATGCAAATCTACAAATCTGTTGCTCAGATAATAATTCTTAATATGGGTTTAAATCACAGTCTACATTTGACGGAACCAAAACAGTACAGACAATGAAGTTTAAAGTTCATCATTTTCTAACTTGTATTTTTCATCATTACAAAGTTATATTATTTGAAGATAGAGGATCCACAGTTCTTTATCTCCTTAAAATTTCATGAAAAAAGCAAGCTCTTTAATTAAAATTAAAGAGTTTAGAATTAAATATTTTAGCACTTGTCTAAAATCTTTAGATTTTTGAGTAGTCTTTAGTCTTGTCAGCAAGACTTAGGGTCAGGTTTGTTCATGCACAGAGGGCAACATTCAATCAAGCAATTTAAGTTCTGTCAGTGATCTTTGATTAAAATATAACCTAAAAATCCTGATTATCATAAAATTATGCTCTGACAAGAGCTAATTAACAAGTAACATATTTTTTAAATGACTGTAAAAAGAAAATTCCAGTAGTCTAACTAATGTTCTCCTAATTGCCCTCTTCATATTTTGGAATAAATAATTGTAGGATTATCAAATCTAAAGAAATTTAACATGCATCTTTTTGTAGTAGGAACAGCACACAGTAAAGTCTGCCCCAAAACATTTACTAATACAACCTTCTATAAACATGTTGACAGACTTTTTTAGCTAGTGTGTTTTTGTGCGTTTGATATTGAGGCAGCAATTTAAAACAACTTATCATATTTAAAAATAAAATTTCAAGACACATACATACATACATTGATGCTAAGCAAAATGAATAATCTTGATTATTTTTCTTAGTTCCATAGGTTCTTTTCTTGAACAAAAAGCTGCTAGTATTTATGTAGATTAGCTATATTTCAGTTCAGTAAATTCATATAACACAAATTTTTATACTGTCACTCAAAAATTTAAAGAATCTGAGTTCAAGGGTGATAGGTATAAATGCCTGTAGATAGGTCAGTATATTTCTGCATTAGAAATATGGTAGTGTGGATATTTCATTCCTGTAGCTAAAATATATTTTTTTCATTTTTCATGTGACATCATAGTCACTCAAATTCTATTAAAAGAAACAATTAATTTTGTGTTTGTGTATAGACACACATATACTTCCTTTATTTCAATAATAAAAAGGATTAAAATGTTAAACAAAAACATGTAGCTATTTTGAATTAGTTACCTTTATTCAAGTTGCAGAGAGTGCTAGAAATGTACTCTCTTATGGGTTTTCAAATTCTGCATATTATACAGCTATAACACAAAAGGTGTTATATGGGCTTTTTCAGTATAAGAAATTATTTGTTTAAGAGTACACTTATCTTGGGGCGCCTGGGTGGCGCAGTCGGTTAAGCGTCCGACTTCAGCCAGGTCACGATCTCGCGGTCCGTGAGTTCGAGCCCTGCGTTGGCCTCTGGGCTGATGGCTCAGAACCTGGAGCCTGTTTCCGATTCTGTGTCTCCCTCTCTCTCTGCCCCTCCCCCGTTCATGCTCTGTCTCTCTCTGTCCCAAAAATAAATAAACGTTGGAAAAAAAAAAAAAAGAGTACACTTATCTCGAGGTCATGTGGGTCGCTCAGTGGGTTGAGTATCCCACTTGATTTCAGCTCAGGGCATGATCTTTTGGTTCTTGGGATGGAGCCCTGTGTAGGGCTCAACGCTGAGTAGGGAGCCTGCTGGAGATTTTCTCCCTCTCTCCCCCTGCCCCACCCCCAGCTTGGCTCTCTCTCTCTCTCTCTCTAAAAAAAAAAAAGAAAAAAGAAAAAAGAAAAGAAAAAGAAGAGTACACTTATCTTGATGAGCACTGAGTAATGTATGAAACTGTTGAATCGCTGCATTATACACCTGAAATCAACACTGTATGATAACTACACTGGAATTAAATATTTGTAAATTGGAAAATTTCTAATATGTCATTTTCAACTATCATTTAACATGTAAAATAAAGCCATAATGATCTAAAAAAATCACTTTGTAGTTTCCTTTATAAAGCTTGACACTTGATTTTTTGTGCGTATATGCAAGCATCTGGGCTGTAAATATCAATATCAAATTTTATTACAGTCAATAAAGGGGAAAAAGTAAAGCACATGTGTTCATTAATGCTCTTAACATGTATGCCTGTGTATGACAAGTAATTTCTATATAAGAATTAGAATCTGATGGACCAAGTACATTGAAATAGCAGAAGAGCTTATTGAAATATTATTAAATTATAATGTATTTATATTTGATATTTTCTAATGCCATTGCATTAATTAGCAGTAATACATTATTTTTTGGAATTAAGTTATAGTGTCTTATAGAGTAAAGTTTAAGCTGCATTGAGGCAATATGGACATTTTAATCATTATAATTTTGCAATAGTACATTATATTTCTAATCAGAAGTGCTCCTGTTTAGCGAGGCTAGCTAAGTTCAGAAAGGACTTTTCTTCTCTGTGCATCCCACAACAGATTGCCACAATCAGTGCAAGCAGTAGTATGCTCCAGTGAGGGTGATCTGATTAGAATGACTCGGCTCATTTGTAATTGCTAGAAACAGAGCTATTCATAGAGGGAGTAAGTGGAAATCACAGAAGCTCAACATCATGCTATTATTTGTACACACTGGAATCAAATAAACAGGTAACGTAATCACGTGTTTTATGGATCTGCTGGGGCTTGGTGATGTGCTTTGCTCTTTGTAAAGATTCTGGCTTATTAGAAGTGTAAACACCAGAGTTCTAGGTTTCTGCCAAAAATCATGGCTTAGCATCTGCCACAATAATTTACGATGTTGGAACAGGTAGTCTTTATCTTGAAATTTTTAGAGCCACTTTACTTTTAGGTATTTTGGGAACTCTGAGTTTCAAAAGAAATATACTACCGTCAGCATCATTTAGTGTATCATTGCATATTGTGGAAAACTACACTGTTCCTTGATATAAACTGCTACCTACATCTTGTCGTGTCTACAATTTATAAAGCCTAATTCTAACTATAAACTTATATATATTTTTATTAGAAAACGACCTATGCGATATATAAACAGTCACTTTAGTGTAAGATAATCAAATTATTTAGTAAAGTATAGATAAAAGCAACGTTTACATGAATGTTCCTTAAAATGTTAGGTTTGCATATGTAGTTATAATATATCATTTTTATATGCAAAAATTGATTGCATATTTTATTCATGGTGTACACAGAGGCATTACTTTTATTTATAAATATCAGGATTTAATTTTTTGGTTTAATACTTTATATTTCTATAAATTGGGTTTTTAGTAGTAAATTACAAGCCCATCTTGTGAGCTGATGAAGGGTGGGTGTATTTAATAACTACTTTTGTATAACAAATACTGTGAAACTTAGCAACTTAAAATAACAATTTTATTTTGCTCAAGATGTTGTAGGTCAGGACTTTGGAAAGAGCTTAGATGTTAGATTTTTCTTGGGATCTTCCATGAAATTATAACCAAATCTTAGTGGAAGCTGGTTCATCTGTAGGCTCAGCTAGGGAAATCATTTACATGGCCAGCAGTTGACGCTGGCTGTCAGCCTTCAGCTCATCCGGGGCCCTTCATGAGTGCCTACACAAGGTACCACCACAAGTCTTGGGCCTCCTTATATCATGGTGGCTTTTTGATAATGAAGCTTTCTGGAGGGAAGCTTAGGGCTCTAGCAAATTTTCCAGTGAACAAAGTGAAAGCCCCATTACCTTTTTTTTTTTTTTTTTTTACTCAGCCTCTGAAGTTACATATCCCAATTTCCACAGGACTCTAATGATTTAAGAAGTCACAAGTTCACTCAGTCAAGAAGAGGATGTACGGACTTCACCTCTCAATGAGAAAACTCAAAGGCTTTGTGCCTATTATATTTTTAACCATTTCATGGAGAAATGAAAAATGTTACATCAGGAATATCTAAAAACACAGTAGTTTGCAGAATTTACGGTTGGAGTGAAGCAACTGGGATTTGAGTTTATGTACTCACATTTAAATATAGAGTTAAATCTACAAATCATTCTCTAGAAAGGAATGCCATTTAGCAGTGGCAGTGAGCTCACTATGGCTTTCACCCTAAAAATAGATGAAAATGTCAAAAAAAACCCTGAGCCCATTTAAATTGGAATTTATATGATATTTGGAAACATCAACATATTTAAACATGAAATGATCCAGTTTATCATTGTTATAATAAAAGGCCAAAAGTAGTGTGGTGATTGAGCAAATTTACTAAAATCAAAGATCATTTTTTTTTCTTGAAACTCCAGCCATCAAAGAAAAATGTGGAAGATAGTCCCAAGATAAAAAAAGGTGGATTGGTATAGGATAAAACAGCCAGGCAGAAAGAAGAAAGAAGAAAACAGAGCCCATTCCTTTGGGAAAAGAAGATAAGAGAAATAATCAGTTACTTTTGGGGGAATCTCAAGAACTGTATATAAAGGTATAAATAATTCTTCATTTGTTGCTTCATTCTCAGGAAAGATTGTAAAATCTAAATATCTGTTTAATACTTTTACTGATTTCCATCCAACATCAAATCCTTATTTTGGGCACATAGCGAACTACAAGATTTATAGAAATATGGAAAAGCTCTTCTATATAAAACTGATATGTTTCCTACTGGTATATGATTACAACTAAATGCTATTAATCTGAGTGCTTTAGAACTATACCTATTACAGTCAATATTTGAAATTCACTATCAATAAATTTGGAAAATATTTTATTCACAGTATTGCTAAATCTGTCTGTGCATAATGATATTCCTTGAACTATATTACAGTATTTGGCAAATGCATATGTTCCTTCCTGAAGAAAAACCTCATCATTTATTTCCTTCCACTTAAAATCCTCCCTCTTGAGAAAATGTTCATATTTCTTAAAAAGCTTTATAAAACCTTTATGCTTTCACCCCATCCAGCATTACATTGTAGTTTGCAGAAAATTTTATGATTTTGCTTTTTCCTGGTTTTTGAACAAGTTCCATCTGGTCCTTTCCCTTGTGTTCTTTTTCTGAATAACTCTTATTTGTTGCTGAGGTCATAAAAAACCCTCTACACAATTCTTAAACTTTCTTTTATCCTTTAAAGTACAGGGAAGTGCCACTTTAAATTGTTCCCATGACAACTTCTACAAGTGCCATGGTAACACTGTGATTTCCTAAACCATACTAGCTATGTTAAAATGAAAAGTTCAAATTAATATCAGAGCTCTGACGCAATACCATGAGTACAATGCAACTAGTCATTTACAATTTTTTTATTTGTTTACTTTTTATTACCTTTATAAGGTAAGGTGATAAGTTAGAAAAGCTCTTTAGATGATGTCATAGTCAGTATTCTAATTCCTTGATTGTGCTCATCCAGGTAGATGATATACCTATGAAGCCTTTCCCTTTATGTTGATTTACACCTTACTTACATAATTCCATATTCTCCAAACCTTTGTTTTTTTACAACACTTATTACATTTCATATTGCCGTATACATAAATATATTTCATCTCCTTTGGTGGAGGAAATTGTATCTCATTATTTATCATTGTACATTTTACTCACCAACATACTTCCCAAAAGGACTTGTCTAATGCCTTGTACTTGGCATGCAATGAATATTTGTTGAACTGATTCAAATTAAATTAAATATGAGTCAGTCATCAGGATTCATGGCATCACTTTCATCCAGGGCAAGTTAAGTTATTGAGTCACAGATTCATTCAGCTCATCCTCAAAATGGAATGAAGATAAGAAGGTGATGTATTTTTTCTAGATAATGAATTTTTTATAGAAATGCAGGGGTTTTTGTTTTGTTTGTTTTGTTTTGTCTTGGTCTACTTGTTTTATAGTCAGATAGACTTATATTCAGGAGAATGTGTAGAGTTTTTAATCTCAGTCTATTTTTTATTGCCTCCATCATCTGCTGGACAACTTGCACATGATATAGTATTTTATCATGTGATAAAATCCCCAGTTGCCATTACTCGTGATCATGCAGCTCAGAGCAGCAGAATGAGAGACCTACAGAAGGGTCAACCACATTGCAAGGCTTTCAGCAGGAAGCTCTGAAACAAAATACTCTGGAAGAATGAACTTCCAAGAAAGGAAATGGTCTAGAACAGCTTGTAAACATTATTCTTCATGTTTAGACTTTATTCTTCAGAGTATAAATGCTACTCACTAGTGGAAATATTCACTTTCTGTGACTTTAATTCTATCTGTAAATATACCATACTGTCACAAATTAATATTCCATAACAACTAGCTACATTTTCAATTTTAGTAAATTTCTCAGCCATTATAGGAAAAGAACTTTATTTCATTCACATAACTTCTGATGGCCCGTCCACTGGTTACTGTAATATTGTCAGGAGTTTTCTTCAATATTTTTTTGTAAATGAATTGTATTATCTATTTTTTATCTTATATTTGTAGACTAAGACAGAAAAATAATAGCTTGAATTGGATGTATCTCCTCTTTTGCAAATAAGTGTTTCCATTTGAAGTCGAGTTTGGTAGTTTAAGCAATTATATTATTTACTTATGATTTATATTAATATTCTTTATATATTATGCGATTCAATAGCACATACTTAAGTTGTTATGTGGTATGCATATAACTCAGTATAAGAAGGATATTAATTTTTTTTTTAATTTTTTTTCAACGTTTTTTATTTTTATTTTTGGGACAGAGAGAGACAGAGCATGAACGGGGGAGGGGCAGAGAGAGAGGGAGACACAGAATCGGAAACAGGCTCCGAGCCATCAGCCCAGAGCCTGACGCAGGGCTTGAACTCACGGACCGCAAGATCGTGACCTGGCTGAAGTCGGACGCTTAACCGACTGCGCCACCCAGGCGCCCCAAGAAGGATATTAATTTTTAAAAACTAACTTAATTTTGATATGAATTTGATAAAGCTTTTTAAACTGCTAAGCAAAGGTTCCTCTGAGTGGAGAAGATCTGTGATTACATCCACAGTTGTGTTTATTAAGAGCCATATATCAAATAAGTAGTCCCTTGTCTTCTCCTGATTTGTCTTCTGTCCTTGTGCAATGTGAGCTTTTAAGGTCGAAAAGGAATCTAACTTCTAATTAATGATGACAATTTGACATATATATTCTTTTCCCTCTTTAAATTCCACTAAATTTAAAATAAAGTTGAAGACATTATTAGTACACAAGGAACAATAGGATTATGAAACAGAGTAAACAAATAATTACAAAAATGTTGGATGATAGAAGACAGATGCAATAATATAAATGACTTATAGGCAGCCATCCAAGTGACTGAAGTGAACCAATTAGCTTCTGGCTTCCTACAGTCACAAAACAGGCTTAAAACTTGTAGCAAAAAGTCCTGCTGTAGATTCTGATGATATGTAAAGTTCTATATGATGAACAGGAGAAAAAAATCAGTCACTTATACTGAATAACAGCACCTGAGAGATTGGCCTGCAGACATAAGACAGCTGGAATCACAAAGGAAAGCACTCAAAGATGCAGTAGTATTTGGTGGTCTCTTGACAAAAGAACTTCCCTCACTCTATCACTGTACTCTGAAAGTACTTGTGTTTTTCCTCTGAAAGCAGACTTTCAATCAGACATTGAGTTCTGGCTTTTAAATATGAAGTCAGTTAAATGACAACAAGTATTACTAGCATTTCAAAAAATTCTCCAATGAGAAAGGAACAAGAAAACTACTACCATGATAAAAGAAATGTTAGGGGCATTCAGGTGGCTCAGTTGGTTAAACGTCGGACTTCAGCTCAGGTCATGATCGTTCAAGCCCCACAACTGGCTTGCTGCTATCAGTGCAGAGCCTGCTTCGAATCCTCTGTCCTCCCTCTCTCTGTGCCCCTCCCCACTTGTGCTGTCTCAATAATAAACATTAAAAACAAAAAAATGTTAAGGGAGCAGAGACACCATTGAGAGTAAGAAATGTAGCTTCTCAATATTGTACAGTATTTATATTGTCACAATAATAGAAACATAAGCAAATGATTTAATTAATATTAGAATGTAGTCACTCAGGAAATTCAGGGACAAGTAAATGAGAAGTTGAAAAGGATAGGGGCTGACTATTGCAAATTTTTATAAGCAGTGGAGCTCAAAGTCTGAAGTTTTAGAAGACCCCTGCCCCAATTGCTAGGGTTGTGTCTGGTGGGTGTAGAGGTGCTCCTGTGGAGAAAGAGAGTAGAGACCCAGGAGCGGATAGTATGGTCTGAGGATCCCCTGGGTCACACAGGGAGAAACAGTTCTCCTTATTGGTGTGCATTTGGGAGAGGTAGTACTGCCTCTCAGGGGACAAAAGAGAAGGCAGATAACATCGAGTGGACCCATTAATTAGCATAGCAGCAGAGGCGTCTGCTGAAGGCAGCTACCCGGCTTTTGGCTGCACCTTACCACAAACTCCTAGTACCATGCAGTTATGCGACTATTTTTTTGGCACAAACCAGCATCAGCTACAGCGTTGTCAGACCTTCCCCTTAGAGGATCAGCATGGGTCTGTGCTGCACCTGGTCCCTAAAATTTGGAGCTTTGAAAACCAGTCATGAGCCTGAGTTAAAACACAGGAGTGTTTTGTTATGGCAGAGGGATGGCTTGGACACAGATAGGGTGAAGACAGGGTTCTGACAAAAGCTAGGGACAAAAGAGGGGAAACTGTTTGCTTTTCTGTTAGGGTTTCCTGAACAGTGGTGGGCACGAATTCCTCACTCTGGGGACTAGAGTATGAGGCAACTCAATTTCCCCCCTTGCCCATCAGCACTGACCAACTTCAGTGAGCAACACAATGCCACCCAGAGGAGACTGGAGCCGCTTACACCAAGTCCCACCCCACTGCAACTGCAGGTGCATTTTTCCTAGGCAAGTCCGCCTGAGAACCTGTGCAGAAGGCCCATCCATCTCTCAGAATACAAGCACAACCCCCCCTCCTGCCCTGCACACACCAAGTCTACTGATGATATAGTGCCATAAAGTTTCAGCTGTAGGGGAAATAGGATCTAGCTTTTCTAACAAGCAGACCAAAACACACCTAATTAAAACTCACACACACTGGACCAAATCCAAACACTCCACACTGCAGGCAAGGAGAAACTCTGCAGAGATCTGATCTGAGGGAAAGAACAGCCAAAACACAACAGCCGAATACACACAGCATATGCCACCCCCCACCCAAAAAAAACTCCTGAAGTACCAGATCCTGGACAGTATATGACCTCTTCTTAATATAGCCATTACTTTCAGGAGCAGGAAATGTAACAGGTTTTCCTAACACACAGTAGACAGAGATCTA
The DNA here is from genome assembly GCF_014898765.1 of Herpailurus yagouaroundi. Lineage (NCBI taxonomy): Eukaryota > Metazoa > Chordata > Mammalia > Carnivora > Felidae > Herpailurus > Herpailurus yagouaroundi. The sequence continues at coordinate 44,161,567 of NW_024412405.1, read as the reverse complement.
GGCAAAATGCCAAGACAGAGGCATTCATCCCAAAAGAAAGAACTGGAAGACATCAGGGCTGAGGATCTAATCAGAACAGATATAAGTAATATGTCTGAACCAGAATTAAAAAAAAAAACAATCATAAGGGTACTAACTAAGCTTGAGAAAAGCATGGAAGACACTAGACCTTTCTGCAGAGATAAATGAACTAAGAGCTAGTAAAGCTGAAATTAAAAAAAAAAAAATGCTATGACCAAAAGGCAAAAAACAACTGGATGCAATGAAAACAAAGATAGACAAAGCAGAGGAAAGAATCAATGATATAGTAGATACAATTATGGAAAATAATGAAGCTGAAAAGGAGAGAGAAAGAAAAGTATTGGATCACAAATGAAGACTTAGGGGACACAACAACTCCATAAAGCATAATAACATATATATCATAGGAGTCCCAGAAGAAAAGAAGGATAAGGGGCAGAATGTTTATTTGAGCAAATTTTAGCTGAAAACTTCTCTAATCTGGGGAAGGAAACAGTCATCTCACTCCAGGTAGCACAGAGAACACACATCAAATTCAACAAAAGCTAGCCAAACCTGAGACATATCATAGTACAATTTGCAAAATAAAGAGATAAGGAAAGAATCCTGAAAGCAGCAAGGGAAAATAAATCCTTAACCTACAGGGAAATACAAATGAGGCTAGCAGTAGATATTCCCACAGAAACCTGGCAGGATGTAAAGGAATGGCAGTATATATTTAACATTTTGAAGGGGGAAAAATATGCAGCCAAGAATACTTTATCCAGCAATGCTATCATTCAGGATAGAAGGAGAAATAAAGAGCTTCCCAGACAAACAAAAACTGAAGGAGTTCATGACCACTAAGGCAACCCGGCAAGAAATATTAAAAGGAACACTTAAGATGGGAAAGACCAAAAACAACAAAGACTAGATAGGAACAGATAAAAATCTCCAGAAACAGCAACTCCACAGGTAATATAATGGTACTAAATTCTTATCTATCAACAATTACTCTGAATGTAAATAGACTGAATGCTCAATCAAAAGATACAAGGTATCAGGATGGATTAAAAAAAAAAAGACCCATCTATATGCTGCCTACAAGAGACTCATTTTATTAAAAAAAATAATGTTTATTTATTTTGGGGATAGAGAGAGACACAGAGTGTGAGTGGGGGAGGTTCAGAGAGAGAGGGAGACACAGAATCCGAAGCAGCCTCCAGGCTCTGAGCTGTCAGCACAGAGCCCAATGCGGGGCTCAAACTCACAAACTGTGAGATCAGGACCTGAGCCAAATCAGATGCTTAATCGACTGAGCCACCCAGGTGCCCCCAAGAGACTCATTTTATACATAAAGACAAATGCAGGTTGAAAGTGAGGGGATGGAACACCATCTATCATGCTAATAGATTTCAAAAAAAGAAAAAGAAAAAGAAAAGAAAAAGCCAGAGTAGCCATACTTCTATCAGACAAACTAGATTTTAAACCAAAGACTGTAACAAGAGATGAAGAAGGGCAGTATATCATAATTAAGGGGCCTACCCAACAAGAATATCTAACATTTATAAATACTTATGCCCCCAATTTGAGTTCCCGGATATATAAATCAATTAGTAACAAGCACAAAGAAACGTATTGGTAATAATACAATAATAGAAAGGGACCTGTTTTTTTAGACGTTTATTTATTTTTGAAAGAAAGAGACAGAGAATGAGCAGGAGAGGAGCAGAGAGAGAGAGAGGGAGACACAGAATTGAAAGCAGGCTCCAGTCTCTGAGCGGTCAGCACAGAGCCCAAAGCAGGGCTTGAACTAACAAGTGGTGAGACCATGACCTGAGTTGAAGTGAGATGCCCAACTGACTGAGCCACCCAGGCACCCCAAGGACTTTAACACCCCACCTGCAAGCAATGGACAGATCATCTAAGCAGTAAATCGACAAGGAAACTGGCTTTAAATGATATACTGGACCAGGGGGACTTAACAGACATATTCAGAACTTTTCATCCTAAAGTATCAGAATACACATTCTTTTAGAGTACAGATGGAACACTCACTAAAATAGATCACATACTGGGTCACAAATCAGCCCTCAACAAGGACAAAAATATTGAGATCATACCAGGCATATTTTCAGACCATTACACCATGAAACTTGAAGTCAACCACACAAAAAAATTTGGAAAGACCACAAATAAATGGAGGTTAAAGAACATCCTACTTGGGCACCTGAGTGACTCAGTCAGTTAAGCAACCAACTCTTGATTTTGGCTCAGGTCATGATGTCACAGTCGTGGGATGAAGCCCCACATCAGTCTTCGCTCTGGATGCAGAGCCTGCGTGGGATTCTCTCTCTCTTTCTCTCTCTGCCCCTCCCCTGTTCTCTCTCTCTCTCTCAAACAAAATAATAATAATAACAATAATAAATAATAATAATAATAATAATTTCAAAAAGAGAACATCCTACTAAAGAACAAATGGATTAACCAGGAAATTAAAGAAGAAATAAAAAAATAAAAACGCATGGAAGCAAATGAAACTAAAAACACGACAGTCCAAAACCTCTGGGATGCAGCAAAGGGGGACATAAGAAGGAAGTATATAGCAATATAGGCCTACCTCAACGAGTAAGAAGACTCTCAAATCAACAATGGATATATTTATATATGATATAATAAATAATATATAATAGTATATAATGGATATATCTATATCCATTAATCCCTTGAATGTCACACACTTACCTGATACTACTCTCTCATTTTATATATATAT